>NW_022986334.1:0-77500 GCF_902500255.1 Thalassophryne amazonica | reverse complement strand
TCACCGGGACATCAGTGAGACATCAGCAGGACATCAGTGAGACATCAGTGAGACATCAGTGGGACATCAGTGAGACATCAATGAGATATCAGCGAGACATCAGTGAGACATCAATAAGACAGCAGGACATCATTGTGACATCAGTGAGACATCACCGGGACATCAGTGAGACATCAGTGAGACATCAATGAGACATTAGCAGGACATCAGTGAGACATCAGTGAGACATCACCGGGACATCAGTGAGACATCAGTGGGACATCAGTGAGACATCAGCAGACATCAGTGAGACATCAGCAGGACATCAGCGAGACATCAGTGAGACATCAATGAGATATCAGTGAGACATCAGTGAGACAGCAGGACATCATTGTGACATCAGTGAGACATCACCGGGACATCAGTGAGACATCAGTGAGACATCAATGAGACATTAGCAGGACATCAGTGAGACATCAGTGAGACATCACCGGGACATCAGTGAGACATCAGCAGGACATCAGTGGGACATCAGTGAGACATCAATGAAATATCAGTGAGACATCAGTGAGACATCAATGAGACATTAGCAGGACATCAGTGAGACATCAGCAGGACATCAGTGAGACATCATTGAGACATCAGTGGGACATCAATGAGATATCAGCGAGACATCAGTGAGACATCAGTGAGACATCACCGGGACATCAGTGAGACATCAGTGAGACATCAGTGGGACATCAGTGAGACATCAATGAGATATCAGCGAGACATCAGTGAGACATCAATGAGACAGCAGGACATCATTGTGACATCAGTGAGACATCACCGGGACATCAGTGAGACATCAGTGAGACATCAATGAGACATTAGCAGGACATCAGTGAGACATCAGTGAGACATCACCGGGACATCAGTGAGACATCAGCAGGACATCAGTGAGACATCAGTGGGACATCAGTGAGACATCAATGAGATATCAGCGAGACATCAGTGAGACATCAATGAGACATTAGCAGGACATCAGTGAGACATCAGTGAGACATCAGTGAGACATCAATGAGATATCAGCGAGACATCAGTGAGACATCAATGAGACAGCAGGACATCATTGTGACATCAGTGAGACATCACCGGGACATCAGTGAGACATCAGTGAGACATCAATGAGACATTAGCAGGACATCAGTGAGACATCAGTGAGACATCACCGGGACATCAGTGAGACATCAGCAGGACATCAGTGAGACATCAGCAGGACATCAGTGAGACATCAATGAGATATCAGCGAGACATCAGTGAGACATCAATGAGACATTAGCAGGACATCAGTGAGACATCACCGGGACATCAGTGAGACATCAGCAGGACATCAGTGAGACATCAGTGAGACATCAGTGGGACATCAGTGAGACATCAATGAGATATCAGCGAGACATCAGTGAGACATCAATAAGACAGCAGGACATCATTGTGACATCAGTGAGACATCACCGGGACATCAGTGAGACATCAGTGAGACATCAATGAGACATTAGCAGGACATCAGTGAGACATCAGTGAGACATCACCGGGACATCAGTGAGACATCAGTGGGACATCAGTGAGACATCAGCAGACATCAGTGAGACATCAGCAGGACATCAGCGAGACATCAGTGAGACATCAATGAGATATCAGTGAGACATCAGTGAGACAGCAGGACATCATTGTGACATCAGTGAGACATCACCGGGACATCAGTGAGACATCAGTGAGACATCAATGAGACATTAGCAGGACATCAGTGAGACATCAGTGAGACATCACCGGGACATCAGTGAGACATCAGCAGGACATCAGTGGGACATCAGTGAGACATCAATGAAATATCAGTGAGACATCAGTGAGACATCAATGAGACATTAGCAGGACATCAGTGAGACATCAGTGAGACATCAGCAGGACATCAGTGAGACATCATTGAGACATCAGTGGGACATCAATGAGATATCAGCGAGACATCAGTGAGACATCAATGAGACAGCAGGACATCATTGTGACATCAGTGAGACATCACTGGGACATCAGTGAGACATCAATGAGACATTAGCAGGACATCAGTGAGACATCACCGGGACATCAGTGAGACATCAGTGAGACATCAATGAGACATTAGCAGGACATCAGTGAGACATCAGTGAGACATCACCGGGACATCAGTGAGACATCAGTGGGACATCAGTGAGACATCAGCAGACATCAGTGAGACATCAGCAGGACATCAGCGAGACATCAGTGAGACATCAATGAGATATCAGTGAGACATCAGTGAGACAGCAGGACATCATTGTGACATCAGTGAGACATCACCGGGACATCAGTGAGACATCAGTGAGACATCAATGAGACATTAGCAGGACATCAGTGAGACATCAGTGAGACATCACCGGGACATCAGTGAGACATCAGCAGGACATCAGTGGGACATCAGTGAGACATCAATGAAATATCAGTGAGACATCAGTGAGACATCAATGAGACATTAGCAGGACATCAGTGAGACATCAGCAGGACATCAGTGAGACATCATTGAGACATCAGTGGGACATCAATGAGATATCAGCGAGACATCAGTGAGACATCAGTGAGACATCACCGGGACATCAGTGAGACATCAGTGAGACATCAGTGGGACATCAGTGAGACATCAATGAGATATCAGCGAGACATCAGTGAGACATCAATGAGACAGCAGGACATCATTGTGACATCAGTGAGACATCACCGGGACATCAGTGAGACATCAGTGAGACATCAATGAGACATTAGCAGGACATCAGTGAGACATCAGTGAGACATCACCGGGACATCAGTGAGACATCAGCAGGACATCAGTGAGACATCAGTGGGACATCAGTGAGACATCAATGAGATATCAGCGAGACATCAGTGAGACATCAATGAGACATTAGCAGGACATCAGTGAGACATCAGTGAGACATCAGTGAGACATCAATGAGATATCAGCGAGACATCAGTGAGACATCAATGAGACAGCAGGACATCATTGTGACATCAGTGAGACATCACCGGGACATCAGTGAGACATCAGTGAGACATCAATGAGACATTAGCAGGACATCAGTGAGACATCAGTGAGACATCACCGGGACATCAGTGAGACATCAGCAGGACATCAGTGAGACATCAGCAGGACATCAGTGAGACATCAATGAGATATCAGCGAGACATCAGTGAGACATCAATGAGACATTAGCAGGACATCAGTGAGACATCACCGGGACATCAGTGAGACATCAGCAGGACATCAGTGAGACATCAGTGAGACATCAGTGGGACATCAGTGAGACATCAATGAGATATCAGCGAGACATCAGTGAGACATCAATAAGACAGCAGGACATCATTGTGACATCAGTGAGACATCACCGGGACATCAGTGAGACATCAGTGAGACATCAATGAGACATTAGCAGGACATCAGTGAGACATCAGTGAGACATCACCGGGACATCAGTGAGACATCAGTGGGACATCAGTGAGACATCAGCAGACATCAGTGAGACATCAGCAGGACATCAGCGAGACATCAGTGAGACATCAATGAGATATCAGTGAGACATCAGTGAGACAGCAGGACATCATTGTGACATCAGTGAGACATCACCGGGACATCAGTGAGACATCAGTGAGACATCAATGAGACATTAGCAGGACATCAGTGAGACATCAGTGAGACATCACCGGGACATCAGTGAGACATCAGCAGGACATCAGTGGGACATCAGTGAGACATCAATGAAATATCAGTGAGACATCAGTGAGACATCAATGAGACATTAGCAGGACATCAGTGAGACATCAGTGAGACATCAGCAGGACATCAGTGAGACATCATTGAGACATCAGTGGGACATCAATGAGATATCAGCGAGACATCAGTGAGACATCAATGAGACAGCAGGACATCATTGTGACATCAGTGAGACATCACTGGGACATCAGTGAGACATCAATGAGACATTAGCAGGACATCAGTGAGACATCACCGGGACATCAGTGAGACATCAGCAGGACATCAGTGAGACATCAGTGAGACATTAGCAGGACATCAGTGAGACAATAGCGGGACATCAGTGAGACATCAGTGGGACATCAGTGAGACATCAGCGGGACATCAGTGGGACATCAGTGAGACATCAGCAGACATCAGTGAGACATCAGCAGGACATCAGCGAGACATCAGTGAGACATCAGCAGACATCAGTGAGACATTAGCAGGACATCAGCGAGACATCAGTGAGACATCAGTGAGACATCAATGAGACATTAGCAGGACATCAGTGAGACATCAGTGAGACATCACTGGGACATCAGTGAGACATCAATGAGACATTAGCAGGACATCAGTGAGACATCACCGGGACATCAGTGAGACATCAGCAGGACATCAGTGAGACATCAGTGAGACATTAGCAGGACATCAGTGAGACAATAGCGGGACATCAGTGAGACATCAGTGGGACATCAGTGAGACATCAGCGGGACATCAGTGGGACATCAGTGAGACATCAGCAGACATCAGTGAGACATCAGCAGGACATCAGCGAGACATCAGTGAGACATCAGCAGACATCAGTGAGACATTAGCAGGACATCAGCGAGACATCAGTGAGACATCAGTGAGACATCAATGAGACATTAGCAGGACATCAGTGAGACATCAGTGGGACATCATCATTATTCAAAATCTGCGGCATAGCTGCAAAACAATTAGGGGGTCTGGGGGCATGCCCCCCACAAAATTTTGATGTAAAAGGATGCAAATGGTGCATTCTGGTTATATCTGGGGCAGAATTGGGGTGAAATTATGGGAGGGAATTTTTGTGTTTTTGGATCAGTGACCATTCATTTCATTTGGTATCTCTGAAGTGGACTCTTATGATAATAAGAATAGAGACCTGAAAATACAGGAGTAATTTGTTTTATAACTATAAAATGTTGTGTTTTTTGTATGTGCAGTACAACAATAAGATCTACAGACTACAATCTTATATAAGACAAAAATCTACTAACTAACTGTACATATGTTTGTATAAGTTTGACATATGTAAATGCGTTATGACAGCACTGTCAGCACAATATTTCCTGCACACTTTGCAGGATGTCATCCAATGGTTTTGCAAAGTTAACCAGATACAGATACAATAATATTTTACCTGAGAGTAGTGTGATGAGTTTCTCATACAGCTTGACTGGCCGGAGAGCTTGTTTTATGCACTTTCTAGTCTGTGCACAAGGCAGACCACCAAGAAAACAGATTCTGAAGCAAGCTTGGCATAGTTGTTCACCATCCCTGACTGATGAACTTTCTTGGGGTCGAGATTCCCATACTCGGCTCAGCAAATCTTGCAAAACATCTGTTCACCATCACACAATAGCCATTTAAATTCTTCCTGCCAGCTCTGTTTGAAATTTCTCGGTCAGATCTTCTCGTATTCCCTTTGTTTCTCCTTCTTTTCCTCTTCTGTTCTAGAATGTTTTTTTTGGCGATAGCTGACCCCCTGTGTCCACATTTTGTGTATTTTCTGCCCGCAATTTACCTGTTTTCAGCCACGCACCCAACATGTTTCAACGTCTCTACGGAAGTAGTTGCTTTCAAACTGCCTTTCATACACGGGTGCTGATTGGCTGATTCACGCTCACTGGAGTGGCTGCAGGGAATAAAATCGTGTGTTACAAGCATAGGAGAAGAACATTTTTTGATGACATTTTGTGTATGTGTAGATCTCAGAAAGTCGAATTCTGCACAAATTTTGTCCAAATTTGATAGATACAGTTATCAAATAAAAAAGGTGGATTCCAGTCAGGAATGTAAGTCTAGAGAGTTGTGTGCCCCCCCCCCCAAAGTACGGTGCCACGGGTTCCCGGGTAACTGCTAAAATCGAACCCTGCTCCAGGATCCTTGTGAGAGTGAAGAGCTCGTCAGTTGTTCCACGACCAGGACAGAACCCACATTGGTCTTCTTCAATCAGAGGTTTTGGGGCTGGAACCCAGATAAATACCTTTGTTACACCCCTGCCTAGGGGTAAACCATGGCACAACATAAAGGTGACTCCCCCTCCCTCCAGCTCCCAAGGATGACCAACCGCAAAGTCTGCAGTCCAAAATATCACAGATGTTTGTCAAAATAAAACAACCAAAAGATATGTTACGTAGACTCCTCGGGAAGAACCATTTGAAAATGCGATCAAAATAAAATGCCTTCTCACCCCTACTGGAAAATAGTTGTACTGCTTCACAAAAACAAATAATTACAATAACTACAAAAATTCAGGTGCAAAAGTCAAATCAAAAACAAAAGTGTCCTCAGACACACAAACACACACACACACACACACACACACACACACACACACACACACACACACACACACACACACACACACACACACACACACAGGTGGAGGACTGGATGGTGGATTCAGCCCTCCTTTTAAAGCTGAAGCCTTCATGATTGGACCAATCAGCCGGTGCCATCTGGACAAGCAACCTGGAAAAATACTAAATATGACCTCAAGGTCATAACAAGCTCATTGTTTCCTCAGTCTGCCTTCACAACTCTGAACTTTCTGTTAATATTTTAGTGTGGCTGGAAAACTGTCCTTATGCTGCAGTGATAAAGGAGCAGAGGTTCAGATACACAGAGGAATCAGTCCACGATGCAACTTTGTCCCTGAGGAAACAGACACAGAGGTACAGGTACAGGAACTGAGGTAATCCAATATAACGGGCAAATGATCAAATCACAAGAAATCTTCATAACACAGATATTAAAGGTAGCAGGCAAAACTCTAAGAAATGCAAAGGCAGTGGAGAAGAACATGGACATGGAAGAAGAACTTGGGAAGACTGGCATGGGTGCAAGACAATCTGGCACTGAAGGGATGGGTGACGACGTTATGACACCTGAGCCGTGGTGAAATAGCCATGAGTGTGAATGGGAAAGTGAGGTGCTTATGAAGAGGAAGATAGTTACAGAAGTAAACACTGGGAGAGAAGCCAAAATAAAATTGTGTTCATGTTGTTTTCATAATCTGTTGATAAGTGCAACACGACAGTTTGCATCATCATCAAGATCAAACAGTGATGTATGCTGGGAAGTAAAGCCCACTTGACACTGGAGTGGCACTAGGTCAGTTGGTAGAGCAAGCCATGTTGTGACTGAAGTTCGAATCTGGCTCCCAACCAGTCACAAATCTGCATTTTGCCGTTGTGTCCTTGGGCAAGACACTTAACCCACCTTGCCTGTGTATGAATGAGTTAGTGGTCGGAGGGGCTGTAGGCTCAGAATGGCAGCCATGCTTCCGTCAGGTTTCCCCACCGTCAGAAGAAATTCAGCATAGGGAGGCTTGGAGCATACCGACAAACTGCTCTCTACTCTTGACCACCTGTCTGCTAACTCCCGGTACAGTTTCAGTCCATCTTTAGTCACCTTAGAAAAATTATCATTCGCTTTAATGCAGCTGTTCTCCCTCACTGTCTCCCTGGCTCAAGAACGGTTTTGCTGCCATTGCTGTAGCGTCCACAAAAGTCTATTTCTTGTCCACACCAACATTCTCTGATAAAATCACAGCATCATACAATCTGCAAAGAAATCTTAGTTATTTATCCAATCAAAATCATGGAGAGAGCAGCCCCATGGTCAATCAAAGACACACAATTATAAAATGTTACTATTGCAATCGGCCACCTCAGACAAAATCATGAAATGCATGGTCAAAATACATTTTGTTTATAAAAGACTTTAGTTTTTACAGGTTATTATATACCAGTAAATTAGCCATAAAATTTTGTGAACTGGATAATAGATTTGCAAATGATATTTCAATGATTTTAGTTAGTACTAAAGACTAACATACCAGGAGTGTCGATTTTGCAAATCAGAGGTAACAAGCTTTCCCAACAATCTAATACTCAGAAATGGGATGAGAACCCTTAAATTGAATTGAAAATATGAATTCACCAAACTATGCTCCTTGATAACAAATTATTGCTACATCAGCTTTAGCCAAAGCAATGGCTTTGGCAGCCGTATTGAATTTTCTGATAGACTGCATGATCCGATTTGGAAAATACTGGCGGAAATGGGTTCCTTGACCATAAAAACCTATGGATAGACACCAGAAGTGTGGCTGTAGTCCTTCTAGAATAGGAGATATGACACTTTGAAGTTTAAGGGACAGCGGCCATCTTGGATTTGCACAATGGAAACGCCTGGTTATGATTTTCAAGCCACTAATTGTTATTTCCTTTGTCATAACTCACCAAATCATGGTGAAAAACCACCAACTTTATGTATCTTGGCGGCCATCTGGATTTTTGGCAGCCAGCTTGGATTCTGGACAAATTTCAAGATGGCACAAAATCTTATTTTGATTAGTATGGTCTGAAGTACCGGAATCCATTGAGAAAACCTTGACAGGAAAAAAAAATGGCAGTTTTTACCTGGCTCAGCCCTGTCTATTAGTGAAGGCTACCTGTGAGGGACTATACCCAAAAATAGAGCCACAAACGAAGACTTCCTGTGAAACAAAGGTTTTATTTACCACAACAAAACAATAAAGTTCAAAAAAACTTGCAGCTATCATGGAGGACAGAAGATAACTAAAGGAGACAAGACACAAGGATCTCAGCAGGATGACACCACATGAACTGACATACTGAAAGCCACAGACAGGGTGAGTGCATAAAGACAAAACACAGAACAAGTGTGTACTTATAAATCTCATGCAAATGTGCAAACATAGTAAAACCTGTAGATGGTGTAACTCCATACATAGACAGCAATCAGGAATGAGACATAGCATCGTGAACTACAAGGGCACCACCACCCCCACCATCAATCAATCAATCAACTTTTTTTTTATATAGCGCCAAATCACAACAAACAGTTGCCCCAAGGCGCTTTATATTGTAAGGCAAGGCCATACAATAATTATGTAAAACCCCAACGGTCAAAAACGACCCCCTGTGAGCAAGCACTTGGCTACAGTGGGAAGGAAAAACTCCCTTTTAACAGGAAGAAACCTCCAGCAGAACCAGACTCAGGGAGGGGCAGTCTTCTGCTGAGACTGGTTGGGGCTGAGGGAGAGAACCAGGAAAAAGACATGCTGTGGAGGGGAGCAGAGATCGATCACTAATGATTAAATGCAGAGTAATGCATACAGAGCAAAAAGAGAAAGAAACAGTGCATCATGGGAACCCCCCACAGTCTACGTCTATAGCAGCATAACTAAGGGATGGTTTAGGGTCACCTGATCCAGCCCTAACTATAAGCTTTAGCAAAAAGGAAAGTTTTAAGCCTAATCTTAAAAGTAGAGAGGGTGTCTGTCTCCCTGATCTGAATTGGGAGCTGGTTCCACAGGAGAGGAGCCTGAAAGCTGAAGGCTCTGCCTCCCATTCTACTCTTACAAACCCTAGGAACTACAAGTAAACCTGCAGTCTGAGAGCGAAGCGCTCTATTGGGGTGATATGGTACTACGAGGTCCCTAAGATAAGATGGGACCTGATTATTCAAAACCTTATAAGTAAGAAGAAGAATTTTAAATTCTATTCTAGAATTAACAGGAAGCCAATGAAGAGAGGCCAATATGGGTGAGATATGCTCTCTCCTTCTAGTCCCCGTCAGCACTCTAGCTGCAGCATTTTGAATTAACTGAAGGCTTTTTAGGGAACTTTTAGGACAACCTGATAATAATGAATTACAATAGTCCAGCCTAGAGGAAATAAATGCATGAATTAGTTTTTCAGCATCACTCTGAGACAAGACCTTTCTGATTTTAGAGATATTGCGTAAATGCAAAAAAGCAGTCCTACATATTTGTTTAATATGCGCTTTGAATGACATATCCTGATAAAAAATGACTCCAAGATTTCTCACAGTATTACTAGAGGTCAGGGTAATGCCATCCAGAGTAAGGATCTGGTTAGACACCATGTTTCTAAGATTTGTGGGGCCAAGTACAATAACTTCAGTTTTATCTGAGTTTAAAAGCAGGAAATTAGAGGTCATCCATGTCTTTATGTCTGTAAGACAATCCTGCAGTTTAGCTAATTGGTGTGTATCCTCTGGCTTCATGGATAGATAAAGCTGGGTATCATCTGCGTAACAATGAAAATTTAAGCAATACCGTCTAATAATACTGCCTAAGGGAAGCATGTATAAAGTGAATAAAATTGGTCCTAGCACAGAACCTTGTGGAACTCCATAATTAACTTTAGTCTGTGAAGAAGATTCCCCATTTACATGAACAAACTGTAATCTATTAGACAAATATGATTCAAACCACCGCAGCGCAGTGCCTTTAATACCTATGGCATGCTCTAATCTCTGTAATAAAATTTTATGGTCAACAGTATCAAAAGCAGCACTGAGGTCTAACAGAACAAGCACAGAGATAAGTCCACTGTCCGAAGCCATAAGAAGATCATTTGTAACCTTCACTAATGCTGTTTCTGTACTATGATGAATTCTAAAACCTGACTGAAACTCTTCAAATAGACCATTCCTCTGCAGGTGATCAGTTAGCTGTTTTACAACTACCCTCTCAAGAATCTTTGAGAGAAAATCAGTGCTGCTGCTCCGCTGGCAGAGGAACTAAGTGGTTTCATTGCATGCTTTGAGTCCTGCAGACAACCGATGCCCCCACCTGCCTACAGAAGCATTTCACTGACTCTTCAACAGCATGACGTGAAGCGAGTACTACGCCAGGCAAACCAGAGGAAAGCCACAAGAAGACGGTGTAACTGGAAAGGCACTCGCTGCCTGTGCCAGTCTGCTCTCAAAGATCCTCACGACAATCTTCAACCCCTCCCTGACTGAAGCCACTGTCTCAACCTGCCTGAAAACAGTCACCATCATCCCTGTCCCCAAGGCATAAGGCAACATGACTTCAACAGCTCCAGGCCCATCACCTGAACATCATTTCATACCAGCTTCAGGTGTGAGTTTAACTCTGAACTTGATATTATAGTTAAAGGTGGATGATGTCACATCTCTATCTGATGCCTCTGACGGCTTCCTGAGTTGTGATCCTGAGGTTCTGATGGACATTTAGAACTAAAGTTTGTTCATTCCTGGGCCACCTTCTTCAAAGTAATCAAGTCTTCTTTGTCCTGAGCTGCTTATGTTTTTGGACAACTGGCTGTACATTCGCTCGTGGTACCAAGAATCTTTCCATGATGCCTTCAGAGGAAAAGCTGATTTATAGAGATCCAAAATCAGATGCCTTGCTTCTGGATACTTTGTCTTCCAGATTTTGAGCAGAAGAAGGTGCTGGATTTATGGGTAAATTCTTAAATGGGTTGCTCAGTTCACTCTGACTTACACCAGTGAGTCACTCGTGAGCTTTTAAAAGTAATTCCATCAATTGAAAACCTGACGTAGTGAATGAAATAAAGATTCTAACTGACTTAACACACTTTTGAATTTGGAAGTTGCCTATAAGTGTACTGACTCTGGGAATAAGGTTCTCAGTGAGCTGAGGGTGCAGATGTGTCCGGTCGGTGCAGAGTTCTCTTCAGACCATCTCTGAGGAATTAAAGTCTAACGAGTGAAGTGACAGACGTCCCCAGACCCTGTTTTGGAAGTCAGGGGTTTTAGGAAAAGCCCAACGCATGTTGAGAGGAAGAGCTGATGGAGCTGGCGCCAGAGAAGTTGATGTCAAGGGTCAAGGACTCTGTAGATACACAGACACACACACACACACACACACACACACACACACACACACACACACACACACACACACACACACACACACACACAGAGCAAATGTGTCGTTTTCAAGAAGCTAAAAAGACGAAACAGATCCTCCAGGCAGGCGTGCAGACTGAAGCGTCCCTGAGACTCTGTTGTGATGCTGCAGGACATGCCAGTGTGTCCACTCTCCAGCAGACCCAGAGACGTCTGCAAACATCAGTCCGCCACACATTTGATCGACAGGTGCTGGCAGACCTGCCTGGGGAAAGAAACGGTAAAAGATGTGAGACATTTGCAATAACAAAATCCCTTTACATCAACATAATTAATATTAAATTCATTTCATAATCAAGCAAATGAATTTCAGAGCAGCTCATGCAGTATCTGTCTGTGTCTAGGCTCTGGAAAAGCTGAGACATGACCCCTCTAGAACACAATGAGTGAACAGATGAATAAATGAATCAGTCACTCCCCTCCACTTTTTACCTCAGAAGACATGAATTATATCATGTTTTAACTCATCAAACTGGTGAACTTCATGGAAAAAGCAGCGTTGTTTTGCTGATGTAACATGACGGACACGTGTCTGCCCCCTGTTGGACGGTCACTGGATGCTGGATTGATGATTGATAAGTTGCTGCTCGACGTGTCGGTCAGTGAGAAATGTACTAAATCATACAAGTAAAACATTAACTTATGATTGTTTAGCAGCAGTCACATTCTAAAATGTGGCACGGTGGTTTAGTGGTTAGCACTGATGCCTCACAGCAAGAAGGTCATGGGATCGATTCCTGCCCTTTCTGTGTGGTGTTTGCATGTTCTCCCCGTGTCTGTGTGGGTTTCCTCCCACAGTCAAACACGTTTGCTCCTTTCTTTGCCACTGAGCAAGGCAGCATCTCTAAATCAAAATCAAATCAATTTTATTTATATAGCACCAAATCACAACAAACAGTTGCCCCAAGGCGCTTTATATTGTAAGGCAAAAGCCATACAAAAATTACAGAAAAACCCAAACGGTCAAAACGACCCCCTGTGAGCAAGCACTTGGCGACAGTGGGAAGGAAAAACTCCCTTTTAACAGGAAGAAACCTCCAGCAGAACCAGGCTCAGGGAGGGGCAGTCTTCTGCTGGGACTGGTTGGGGCTGAGGGAGAGAACCAGGAAAAAGACATGCTGTGGAGGGGAGCAGAGATCAATCACTTCATGCTGTGGCTGATCAGCTTTATGCCTCTGTAGTTACTGCAGCTCTGCACATCACCCTTGTTCTTGAAAATAGGAACCAGCACACTTCGTCTCCACTCCTCAGGCATCCTCTCACTTTCCAAGATTTTATTAAACAATCTGGTTAGAAACTCTACTGCCATCTCTCCTAGACATTTCCATGCCTCCTGTTGTGTGGGCCGCCAGAAGAGGAGGTACTGTTGGCCCACCACCAGAGGGCGCCCTGCCTGAAGTGCGGGCTTCAGGCACGAGAGGGCGCTGCCGCCTCACAGGAACAGCCGAGGTGACAGCTGTCACTCATCAACTATGACAGCTGTCACCGATCATCTGCACTTCACCCCAGATAAAAGCAGGATGACACCTCCACCACGTCGCCGAGATATCGTTCTTCTAAGGAGGTAATATTCTCAGTCATAAACTAAACTGTATCTTAGTCTGAACTCTTTTTGCAGCCTCTTTCCTGTGGAGCCTTGTCCGCTGATTGGTGGTTTGTGAGAGTGCCGACGTCTTCGCCTCTCACTCTTTCCAGATAAGTGCTGAAACAGGAGCTGCACGAGTGTGTGATTTGAGGTGGAGGTGGAATTCCCACCGTTGTTGTTACTGGGTGTACACACACCCACACTTGACTGTCTTTGCTCTTCGCCAGCAGTACCAGACCCGACACGCGGAGACAGTGGCCACCTGGGGGATTCGGGACCTGGCGGCTCCAGTATCCTTCGGGTTCGGTGGCGGAGGAAATCGTGTGGTTCCGGTTCTTCTTTAGACGGACGTCTCCTATCATCGAGCCTGCCCACACGACACCTTTATCCATTGACTTTGTATCGTTCTATAATCTGCTGTGTATGGTTGTGGCATTCACAACAGTAAAGTGTTCAAATTTGACTCCTTCTATTGTCTGTTCATTTGCGCCCCCTGTTGTGGGTCCGTGTCACTACACTTTCACAACAGGATATCTCGGCCAGCGTCATGGACTCTGAGGGGCATCACCCAGCGATTGAACGGCCAATGGGAGAGCAGGGTGCACAGGCGTCTGCAGGAGACGTGATTGGTGAGTTGCAGCACATCCTCACCGCCTTTACGGCTCGGTTGGATCAGATGACCGAGCAAAACATCCTCCTGAACTGCAGGGTGGAGGCTCTCTCCACACAGGTGGCAGCGAGCGCTCAGGGCGCTGCTGCGGCTCCTCCTCCTGCTGACCCTGTGCAAGATATGAATGTTCCAGTGGTCGTTCAACAACCCCTCCCACCATCCCCTGAAGCATACATAAGCCCCCCAGAGCTGTACGGAGGTTGTGTGGAGACATGCGCGGGACTTTCTGATGCAGTGTTCGCTCGTCTTTGCACAATGTCCCGTCATGTACGCGTCTGACGCCAGCAAGGTGGCTTATGTTATTAACTTGCTTCGTGGTGAGGCACGCGCTTGGGCTACAGCGCTTTGGGAGCAAAACTCACGGCTCCTTACCTCTTATACTGGGTTTGTGAGGGAGTTCAGAACAGTGTTTGATCACCCTAACACAGGAGAGACCGCTTCAACAGTGATGCTGTCAATGCGACAGGGGCGCCGGCGCGCAGCCGAATATGCAGTCGACTTCCGCATCGCGGCTGCGAGGTCCGGCTGGAATAACGTTGCGCTCCGCGCCGCCTTCATAAACGGACTGTCGTCGGTCCTGAAGGAGCACCTGGTAGCTAAGGAAGAACCGCGGGATTTAGATGGGCTTATCGATCTCGTTATACGGTTAGACAATCGGTTGGAGGAACGCCGTCGGGAGCGAGGCAAAGGACGTGGCCGGGCACGCGCCGTTCCTCTCCCTTCCGGGTTCAAAAAGGTTCCGCCCTCCCCACGCTCCACAGCCGCAGCGCTCCGTGGGGCAACAGCTCCCCCTGCTGACATTGCTAGGGAAACGCACAGGGCCAAAATGAGAACAGCTGACAGAATGAGGAGGCTGGTCCGCAGAGAGTGTTTTCTCTGCAGCTCAAAAGAGCACATACAGAAAAACTGCCCCAAACGGCCAAAACAACATTCATAACATTCACGTGGGACACACACATATTGCCACACGACTCCCAGTTACAATCCTGAGTGGGGATTAAACCCTTCAAGCCCCAGCACTGGTGGACACGGGGTCCGAAGGGAATCTGCTAGACAGCAGATGGGCAAGGGAGGTAGGGCTCCCTCTGGTGGCGCTTCCTTCACCATTGCAGGTGCGGGCACTAGATGGCACCCTTCTCCCTTTAATCATGCACAAGACACAGCCTGTAACTCTGGTGGTGTCTGGGAATCATCGGGAGGAGATCGCATTTTTTGTGACTCCTTCTACCTCCCACGTGATTTTGGGCTTCCCGTGGATGTTGAACACAATCCCCGGATTGATTGGCCGTCTGGGGTGGTGGTTCAGTGGAGCGAAACCTGCCATCGGGCGTGTTTAAGATCCTCGGTTCCTCCCGGTTTACATGCTAAGGAGGAGGTCAATGTCCCTCCCAATCTGACGGCGGTGCCGGTTGAG
Organism: Thalassophryne amazonica; assembly: GCF_902500255.1. Classification (NCBI taxonomy): domain Eukaryota; kingdom Metazoa; phylum Chordata; class Actinopteri; order Batrachoidiformes; family Batrachoididae; genus Thalassophryne; species Thalassophryne amazonica. Next base: position 62,031 of record NW_022986334.1, on the reverse strand, counting down.
TACCACGATCTTGCTGATGTCTTCAGCAAGGATCTGGCACTCGCCCTTCCCCCGCACCGTCCGTACGATTGTGCCATTGATCTGATTCCAGGCGTTGAGTTCCCGTCCAGCAGGCTGTACAACCTCTCATGACCTGAGCGCGAATCAATGGAGACCTACATCCGGGACTCATTAGCTGCTGGGCTGATCCGGAATTCCACCTCCCCGATGGGTGCAGGTTTCTTTTTTGTGGGCAAGAAGATGGCGGACTCCGTCCATGCATTGATTACAGGGGGCTGAATGAAATCACGGTTCGCAACCGATACCTGTTGCCGTTGTTAGATTCCATGTTCACCCCCCTGCATGGAGCCAAAATCTTTACTAAGCTTGATCTTAGGAATGCGTATCACCTGGTTCGGATCCGGAAGGGAGACGAATGGAAGACGGCATTTAACACCCCCGTTAGGTCACTTTGAGTACCTGGTCATGCGTTTGGCCTCACCAACGCCCCCGCGACGTTCCAAGCCTTGGTTAACGACATCTTGCGGGACTTCCTGCACCGATTCGTCTTCGTATATCTGGACGATATACTCACCTTTTCTCCGGATCCTGAGACCCATGTCCGGTATGTACGTCAGGTCCTGCAGCGGTTGTTGGAGAACCGGCTGTTTGTGAAGGGCGAGAAGTGTGAGTTTCATCGCACTCTTTGTCCTTCCTGGGGTTTATCATCTCCCTCCAACTCCGTCGCCCCGGATACGGCCAAGGTCGCGGCGGTGAGAGACTGGCCCCAACCTACGAGCCATAGGAAGCTGCAACAGTTCCTCGGCTTCGCCAATTTTTACAGGAGGTTCATTAAGGGGTATAGTCAGGTAGTTAGCCCCCTGACAGCCCTGACCTCTCCTCGGTGCGAAGCCGCATTCAGGGAGTTGAAACAGCGCTTCTCGACTGCACCCGTCCTGGTGCAGCCCGATCCCAGTCGCCAGCTTGTGGTTGAAGTGGATGCCTCTGATTCAGCGATAGGAGCCGTGCTATCCCAGAGCGGAGAGACCGATAAGGTTCTTCACACCGTGTGCCTATTTTTCCCGCAGGTTTGACCCCAGCAGAACGGAACTATGACGTGGGCAATCGAGAATCCCTAGTGGTGAAAGAGGCTCTTGAGGAGTGGAGACACCTGTTGGAGGGGAGCGTCCGTGCCATTCACGGTTTTCACTGACCACCGGAACTTGGAGATATCAGGACCGCCAGGCGCGCTGAAACCCCAGGCAAGCCCGCTGGTCACTGTTCTTCTCGGACGTTTTGACTTCCGAATCACCCTACGCCCCGGGACCAAGAACCAGAGATCGGATGCCTTGTCCCGGGTGCATGAACATGAAGTCAAAACCGAGCTGTCGGATCCACCGGAACCCATCGTACCGGAGTCCACTATTGTGGCCACCCTTCACCTGGGACGTGGAGAAGACCGTCCGGGAGGCCCTGGCACAGAGCCCGGATCCCGGAACAGGGCCAAGAATCAATCAATCAATCAATCAATTTTTTTTATATAGCGCCAAATCACAACAAACAGTTGGCCCCAAGGCCATACAATAATTATGTAAAAACCCAACGGTCACAACGACCCCCTGTGAGCAAGCACTTGGCTACAGTGGGAAGGAAAAACTCCCTTTTAACCAGGAGAAACCTCCAGCAGAACCAGGCTCAGGGAGGGGCAGTCTTCTGCTGGGACTGGTTGGGGCTGAGGGAGAGGAATCAGGAAAAAGACATGCTGTGGGGGAGCAGAGATCGATCACTAATGATTAAATGCAGAGTGGTGCATACAGAGCAAAAAGAGAAAGAAACAGTGCATCATGGGAACCCCCAGCAGGTCTACGTCTATAGCAGCATAACTAAGGGATGGTTCAGGGTCACCTGATCCCAGCCCTAACTATAAGCTTTAGCAAAAAGGAAAGTTTTAGACTATACTAAAGAACAGACTATACGTCCCACCAGAAGCCAGGGCTGCCGTCCTGGACTTCTGTCACGGGTCCAAGCTCTCCTGACACCCAGGGGTGCGTAGGACCATGGCAGTGGTCCCCGGCAGCGCTTCTGGTGGCGTCCCTGGAGGCTGACGTGCGGGTTACATCCAGGCCTGCACCACCTGCGCCAGGGGCAAGGCAGACCACCAAAGGCACAGGGACTCCTTCAGCCGCTTCCTGTGCCTCATCGCCCCTGTCCCACATTGGGTCTGGATTTCGTCACGGGCCTCCCCGCCGTCCGGGGTACACACCATCCTCACGATAGTGGACCGGTTCTCCAAGGTGGCCCACTTCGTGGCCCTCCCGAAGCTCCCGTCAGCCCAGGAGACAGCGGATCCTCCTGGTCCACCATGTCGTACGTCTGCATGGGATACAACAGATATCGTCTCAGATCATGGTCCCCAGTTTTCCTCGCAGGGTTTGGAGAAGTTCTGCCGTGAGCTGGGGCCACCGTGAGCCTCTCGTCTGGTATCACCCTCAGACTAACGACAGGCTGAACGGGCTAGACCAAGAGCTGGAGCAGGCCCTGCGATGTAACCAATCCGCACACCCGACGGCTTGGAGTGAACACCTGGCCTGGGCCCACCACTGAGGCCATCTCAGCTGTGAGGGCAGAGACTGCTGGAAGATGTGTCTCTACCTGAAAGGACCAAACTCACACCAGACCACCATCTGCCAACTCTTGGAGATCTGTCTTAACACCACGTATTTCCTGTTTATGGGGAATTACTACAGGCAGATCCATGGTTGTGCGATGGGGTCTCCGGTATCCCAATTGTGGCCATCTGTACAGGGAGTGAGTGGAGAAGACAGCCTTGACATCGTTCACGGGCATCTCTCCCAGTCACTGGTTCAGATATGTTGATGACACATGGGTTAAAATCAGCAACAGGAGGTCGAGGACTTTACAGAACACATCAATTCTGGTGGACTTCCAATATCAAGTTCACACGTGAGGATGCCAGAAACAACCATTTAACCTTCTTGGACTGTGATGTTACAATTGGAGAGAACAGGCAGCTCCAGACAAGAGGTTTACAGACAAAACCCCACTAACACTGATCATATCTGCTCTTTGGCTCAAACCACCCCTGAACACAAGCTCGGGGTGATCAGGACTCTTCAACCAGAGCCCTACAGGTGCCCACAACTGCCAGAGGGAAGGGCTAAGATCAACAACTTGTACGAAAGCCCTCACAGTATGTGGGACCCACGTTGGTCCCTGGACAAAGTGCAGAAGTCCCAGAAAACAAAGAGACCGATAGACAGGAGACAGAGACAAGAAGAAGAGGAGTGTCTCTCCCTTATTTAGCAGGAGTATGGGAAAAACTACAGAGGATCTTCACACAGCACAAAATCCCAGGTTATCTTTAAACCAGTCAACACCTTGAGACAGAATGAGTTCATCCTAAGGACAGGATCCCTAGTTACAAACGAGCAATGTAGGTATCATATCAGATGTCAGGAAAACTGTAATGAACACTACATAGGTGAGACAAAGCAACATTTACACAAGAGGCTATACCAGCACCGCAGAAAGGTCACCAGTGGACCTCAGTCTGCAGTTCATCTCCACCTGAAAGACACTAACCACACGTTTGAGGACAAGGAAGTTCAAATCTTAGCCAGAGAGAAGAAATGGTTTGAGAGATGTGTCAAGGAAGCAGGTGGGCCCCAACCTACGAGCCATAGGAAGCTGCAACAGTTCCTCGGCTTCGCCAATTTTTACAGGAGGTTCATTAAGGGGTATAGTCAGGTAGTTAGCCCCCTGACAGCCCTGACCTCTCCTCGGTGCGAAGCCGCATTCAGGGAGTTGAAACAGCGCTTCTCGACTGCACCCGTCCTGGTGCAGCCCGATCCCAGTCGCCAGCTTGTGGTTGAAGTGGATGCCTCTGATTCAGCGATAGGAGCCGTGCTATCCCAGAGCGGAGAGACCGATAAGGTTCTTCACCCGTGTGCCTATTTCTCCCGCAGGTTGACCCCAGCAGAACGGAACTATGACGTGGGCAATCGAGAACTCCTAGTGGTGAAAGAGGCTCTTGAGGAGTGGAGACACCTGTTGGAGGGAGCGTCCGTGCCATTCACGGTTTTCACTGACCACCGGAACTTGGAGTATATCAGGACCGCCAGGCGGCTGAACCCCAGGCAAGCCCGCTGGTCACTGTTCTTCGGCCGTTTTGACTTCTGAATCACCTACCGCCCCGGGACCAAGAACCAGAGATCGGATGCCTTGTCCCGGGTGCATGAACATGAAGTCAAAACCGAGCTGTCGGATCCACCGGAACCCATCGTACCGGAGTCCACTATTGTGGCCACCCTTACCTGGGACGTGGAGAAGACCGTCCGGGAGGCCCTGGCACAGAGCCCGGATCCCGGAACAGGGCCAAAGAATCAATCAATCAATCAATCAATTTTTTTTATATAGCGCCAAATCACAACAAACAGTTGCCCCAAGGCCATACAATAATTATGTAAAACCCCAACGGTCAAAACGACCCCCTGTGAGCAAGCACTTGGCTACAGTGGGAAGGAAAAACTCCCTTTTAACAGGAAGAAACCTTCAGCAGAACCAGGCTCAGGGAGGGGCAGTCTTCTGCTGGGACTGGTTGGGGCTGAGGGAGAGAATCAGGAAAAAGACATGCTGTGGAGGGGAGCAGAGATCGATCACTAATGATTAAATGCAGAGTGGTGCATACAGAGCAAAAAGTGAAAGAAACAGTGCATCATGGGAACCCCCCAGCAGTCTACGTCTATAGCAGCATAACTAAGGGATGGTTCAGGGTCACCTGATCCAGCCCTAACTATAAGCTTTAGCAAAAAGGAAAGTTTTAGACTATACTAAAGAACAGACTATACGTCCCACCAGAAGCCAGGGCTGCCGTCCTGGACTTCTGTCACGGGTCCAAGCTCTCCTGACACCCAGGGGTGCGTAGGACCATGGCAGTGGTCCGGCAGCGCTTCTGGTGGGCGTCCCTGGAGGCTGACGTGCGGGCTTACATCCAGGCCTGCACCACCTGCGCCAGGGGCAAGGCAGACCACCAAAAGGCACAGGGACTCCTTCAGCCGCTTCCTGTGCCTCATCGCCCCTGGTCCCACATTGGTCTGGATTTCGTCACGGGCCTCCCGCCGTCCCGGGGGTACACCACCATCCTCACGATAGTGGACCGGTTCTCCAAGGTGGCCCACTTCGTGGCCCTCCCGAAGCTCCCGTCAGCCCAGGAGACAGCGGATCTCCTGGTCCACCATGTCGTACGTCTGCATGGGATACCAACAGATATCGTCTCAGATCATGGTCCCCAGTTTTCCTCGCAGGTTTGGAGAAGTTTCTGCTGTGAGCTGGGGGCCACTGTGAGCCTCTCGTCTGGGTATCACCTCAGACTAACGGACAGGCTGAACGGGCTAACCAAGAGCTGGAGCAGGCCCTGCGATGTACCACATCCGCACACCCGACGGCTTGGAGTGAACACCTGGCCTGGGGCCCACCACTGAGGCCATCTCAGCTGTGAGGCAGAGACTGCTGGAAGATGTGTCTCTACCTGAAAGGACCAAACTCACACCAGACCACATCTGCCAACTCTTGGAGATCTGTCTTAACACCACGTATTTCCTGTTTAGGGGGAATTACTACAGGCAGATCCATGGTTGTGTGATGGGGTCTCCGGTATCCCCAATTGTGGCCAATCTGTACATGGAGTGAGTGGAGAAGACAGCCTTGACATCGTTCACGGGCATCTCTCCCAGTCACTGGTTCAGATATGTTGATGACACATGGGTTAAAATCAAGCAACAGGAGGTCGAGGACTTTACAGAACACATCAATTCGGTGGACTCCAATATCAAGTTCACACGAGAGGATGCCAGAAACAACCATTTAACCTTCTTGGACTGTGATGTTACAATTGGAGAGAACAGGCAGCTCCAGACAGAGGTTTACAGAAAACCCACTAACACTGATCAATATCTGCTCTTTGGCTCAAACCACCCCCCTTGAACACAAGCTCGGGGTGATCAGGACTCTTCAACACAGAGCCCTACAGGTGCCCACAACTGCAGAGGGAAGGGCTAAAGAGCAACAACTTGTACGGAAAGCCCTCACAGTATGTGGGTACCCACGTTGGTCCCTGGACAAAGTGCAGAAGTCCCAGAAAACAAAGAGACCAGATAGACAGGAGACGGAGACAAGAAGAAGAGGAGTGTCTCTCCCTTATTTAGCAGGAGTAGGGGAAAAACTACAGAGGATCTTCAAACAGCACAAAATCCCAGGTTACTTTAAACCAGTCAACACCTTGAGACAGAAATTAGTTCATCCTAAGGACAGGATCCCTAGTTACAAACAGAGCAATGTAGTGTATCATATCAGATGTCAGGAAAACTGTAATGAACACTACATAGGTGAGACGAAGCAACTTTTACACAAGAGGCTATACCAGCACCGCAGAAAGGTCACCAGTGGACCTCAGTCTGCAGTTCATCTCCACCTGAAAGACACTAACCACACGTTTGAGGACAAGGAAGTTCAAATCTTAGCCAGAGAGAAGAAATGGTTTGAGAGATGTGTCAAGGAAGCATTCTTTGTAAAACAGTTGAAACACAGCCTTAACCGCGGAGTGGGTCTCAGACACGCTTTGTCCCCTGTTTACAATGTGGTACTCAGGTCAAAGCAGTTTCAGTCTTTTGTTCATGGTAATGAGTCATTCACGTCATCAGGAGAGAGTCGTCAAGGGAGCCATCAGGGGAGGCTTCCGTCCTGTCATTAGGAGAGTGCTAACTAGCGCACAATAGGTGCTAATTTGAGCTATTGTTTTAGTCACTAGCCTATAGCAGTCAGTCTTTTGTTGGCTTCTGGTTTATTCTTCTCTACAAGAGTCAAGACAGAAGTCAGACTACCAGAGCAAGAATTTTGAGGAAGCTTCTGAGATTTGAAGCGAAACGTCCTCACGTCAAGCAACCCAGTCCAGTCGAAGATTCAAGCTTCTCTACTGTTGGGTTGGCTTGTTTTACGCCGGATGCCCTTCCTGACGCAACCCTCCTCATTTATCCGGGCCTGGGACCGGCACTCAGAATGTACTGGCTGCACACCCCATGTGGCTGAGTTAAATGCAGAGTGGTGCATACAGAGCAAAAAGAGAAAGAAACAATGCATCATGGGAACCCCCCAGCAGTCTACTCTATAGCAGCATAACTAAGGGATGGTTCAGGGTCACCTGATCCAGCCCTAACTATAAGCTTTAGCAAAAAGGAAAGTTTTAAGCCTAATCTTAAAAGTAGAGAGGGTGTCTGTCTCCCTGATCTGAATTGGGAGCTGGTTCCACAGGAGAGGAGCCTGAAAGCTGAAGGCTCTGCCTCCCATTCTACTCTTACAAACCCTAGGAACTACAAGTAAGCCTGCAGTCTGAGAGCGAAGCGCTCTATTGGGGTGATATGGTACTACGAGGTCCCTAAGATAAGATGGGACCTGATTATTCAAAACCTTATAAGTAAGAAGAAGAATTTTAAATTCTATTCTAGAATTAACAGGAAGCCAATGAAGAGAGGCCAATATGGGTGAGATATGCTCTCTCCTTCTAGTCCCCGTCAGTACTCTAGCTGCCCATCAAGCTCTAGATCAAGCTCTACGTACCGGCATGGCCCTTGCATTCACAAGGCGCAGGACCTCTGTGTGTTCCAAGGGTGAATAAAACGTCTGTGGGCTATAGAGCTTTCTCTTACTGTGGCCCTGCTCTCTGGAACGATCTACCTGCATCTATTGTTGGGGAAAGTGTAGTGACACGGACCCACAACAGGGGGTTGCAAATGAACAGTCAATAGATGAGCCAAAAGGTAACAATTTAATGTTGTCAATGTGCACAACGATTATACAGACAATCTCAGAATCTGATAGCAGTCAATACACAAAGGTGACGTGTGGGCAGGCTCGAGGATAGAAGACGTCTGTCCTGAGAAGGAGCCGGAACCACACGATTTCCGCCGCCACCGAACCTGGTGAATACTGGAGCCGCCAAGTCCCGAATTCCCAGGTGATCACCATCCCCGACTGTCGGATTTGGTACTGCTGGCGAGGAGCACAAACAGTGAGATGTGGGTGTGTGCACACCCAGTAACAAAACAGTCAGAAGGTGGAAAGTCACCTCCACCTCTAATCACACACACTCGTGCAGCTCCTGTTAACCACTTATCTGGTTTGGGTGTGAAGCGAAGCTGTCGCTGATCACACCAAAACGCCAATCCACAGATAAGGAAACACCCACAGGAAAACGCTGCAAAGAAGTTCAGACTATAAAGTCAGTGTTAAGTTCAGATACAGCAGAGAATATTACCTTCACAGGTAGATGATATCTCGGCAATGAGGTGGAGATGACGTCCGGGTTTTATGCAGTAGTATGATGAAGTGTAGATGGGTGACAGCTGTCATGAGATAATGAGTGACAGCTGTCACCCCCGGCTGTGTCCGTGGCTGGCAGCGCCCTCTCGGCCTGAAGCCGCACTTCAGGCAGGGCGCCCTCTGGTGGTGGGCCAGCAGTACCTCCTCTTCTGGCGGCCCACACAACATCTATAAGGGTTAGTCCAACACCGGTGGAGACTTTTGAATCAAGACTGAAGACCCACTTTTTGAGACTGTCTTATCGTTAATTTATGATGTTTTTATGTTTGCTTTGTAATGACTTTTTATTCTACTATGTTTTACCTTTTACTGTGCCCTTTTCGATTTTAGTTCACTTTGTGCTCCTATGTGTTGTGTGAAGCGTCTTGAGGCGATTCTGTCGTGAGAAGGCGCTATATAAATGAATAAAATTGAATTGAATTTCCTCGTCACATACAGTGGCCTTGGTTTGGTCTGCCATGCATGGTCCCAGTCGTTCTTCCCCCAGGTTGTTAGGGTCCCGTCCCCTCATGATCCGGCTCATGTTTGGTCCTTGTTTGGGGTCTCTGTTACTTCTATCTGTTGTTATTATCAGAAGAGGTCAGACAGCCACACAGTGTGTGAGCAGAGAAAGCGTGACAACCAGTGCAGCATTCTGACAAAACTCCACACTGATGTTTGTTGTCTTTGATTTTCTTATCAGCATTTCGTCTGTCTGTTCTCTGTTGCTTTGTAAATAAATGAACTGCATTTATATCGCGCTTTTCCATCTGCATCAGATGCTCAAAGCACTTTACAATAATGCCTCACATTTACCCTGATGTCAGGGTCCTGCCATACAAGGCACTCAGTACACACCGGGAGCAACTAGGGGATTAAAGACCAAGGGTCCTTAGTGATTTTCCAGTCAGGCTGGGATTTGAACTGAGGATCTTCTGGTCTCAAGCCCAATGCTTTAACCACTAGACCACTAGATCACCTCCCCATCCCTCCTCCTCCTTTGTGTTCAGGTTTTGTTTTGTCCTTCTCAGGTTGTCAATTTATTTTCTTTGTTGGCCACATATCTGTCTCCTCCCCACACGTGCCTCCTCTGTGTCTCCTCCAACGCACGGTGGGTTGTGACCGGGGCTTTACTGACATTAAAAGACCTCAGCTTCCTCAGAAAAAGGATCATTCCATCTGAAATCACTCCTCAGCTTTGTTCTGTAAATTTTATATGTTAATCACATATCAAAGTTTGTGTGAAATGCCAGATATTAGGTCTGTATCTTGAAAACGTTTGAAGTTACAGCCTTTGGAAATTATTGTGAATTTTTCACATATCATGAAATCTGTGTTTTCTACCAATTTTGTGTATTAATAATATAGAAGTTTAAATATATAAATATATAGAAGTTTTTGTATGATGGTTTGTGATATAATGGAACATATCCACACATTTAAATTATATACCAGGTTGTTTTAACAAAATTATATGAGTAGTTGTTGAAAAAAATGCTAATTTTAAAAAAGTGTCAAAATATAAAGATATGTCTGAATCCACATTTAGAAATAAGAGCCCAAAAGCTGGACATCTTTGCCGTCTATAATACCATCTGTATGTTCAGTGTTCTGTCTGAAGTCAATCAACATTTCTTTACTTTTTGATAAAATGAGAGTGAAATAATATAAGAAACTCTGGTACTGCTGCTATGTGTGCGTCTGTGTTGCGTCTGTGTCTTTCTGGGTTTGTGTTCAGTCTTTTGTCTTTTCTTGAAGTGTTTGTCTTCATCCTGGTGTTGGTTGCCTGCCTGTCTGTCTGTCCTCTGACTCCCCCTGGTGACGATTCCTAGTGTTGTCTGTCTTCAAGTGTCTGTTGGATTCTTTTACCCTCTCCTGTCTTTGGTTGTTTTACTGTTTGCAGTCTTGTTTCCTGCTGTTTCTTTGCAGTCTGCTTGTATTTGTGTTCCATTCCTGTGTTTATTTTATGATGGCTGCATTTATATTTTTGTGGTAGTAAAGACTTCCTGTTTTATTTGATGATCTTGGTTTTCTTGTCTGTTTGGTTAACTTTCTTCCTGTGTCACTCCCCAAGCTGTTAGCATTTTCCCACAGCTGTCAGTCATTTGTTCATTTGTCCTTCTGGTATTTAAGTCTGTGCTTTCCCATGTTAGTTTGCTGGCTCCTTTTGTAACCTTTCAGAGGCTCATGAACACTGTCCTGGCTGGTCTCATTTACAAATCCTGTGCAGTTTACCTGGATGACATAGTTGTTGCCTCTCCAACATTTGAACAACACCTAGCAGATCTGAGGAGGTCTTGGTGAGATTAAAATCAGCTGGCCAGTCCCTAAAACCGAGTAAATGCCAGTTCTGCCTCAGTGAGCTCACCTTCCTCGGTTATCGTGTCACAACAGTTCCTTGGCCTGTCAGGCTATTATAGGCGCTTCATGAAGGACTACGCCCATCATGCAGACCACTTTTTGCATTTACAAAAAGGGGGCGCCTTTCAACTGGAACAGCGCATGTCAAGCAGCCTTGGATCTGCTGAAAACTGCATCACCTCCACACCAGTGTTAAGGTTCCCCAACTTTGAACATCCCTTCTTCATTCACACAGATGCGAGTGATGATGGACTGGGTGCTGCACTAATGCAAAAAGATGATGAGGGAAAAGATGTTGCTGTGGCATTTGCTAGCCGTGCGCTACACAAGTCAGAAAAACCATACTTCACTCCAGAAAAAGAGTGCTTAGCTGTTATTTGGGCCCTAGAGCACTGCAGGCCATACATTGAAGGTCTACACGTCACCATCTACTCAGACCATAGCAGCCTGAGATGGATAATGGCTCGCCCAAACCCTTCTGGCAGGCTTGCCAGATGGTCCCTTCGCATCCAGGACTTTGATTTTAGCATAGTTCACAAGCCTGGTGAGCATAACAAAGTCCCTGATGCACTCTCACGCAACCCTCTCCCAGCAACAGGTGCTCCGATGGACCTCCTACCTATTCATGCTGTCATTGGCAGCCTTGATCTTCGTACTCTGCCCTTGGTAGTGTTGGCGGACCGCTCGCAGGTATGACAGATGCAACTGGAGAACCCTGTAACTGGAAAATTGCTCAGTGAAGTGGAAGAAGGCAGCCAAGGCGAGGACAACGGCAATCGCTCCCAGTATGCTGCTCTGGATGGACTGCTTACTTTCATGACTCAAAAACTAAATGTGGTCTGCATCCACTCAAGCAAATGAAGCTCTACGCCCCCACTGTCATCTGAGATAGTCTGCTGTGGTATTACCATGACCACCCGACAGCAGGGCACCTGGGTGTCTCAAAAACACTGACTCGCCTGAGTCTCAGGTTCTTTGGCCAACATGGCCTCTGATGTCAAAAGGTATGTGGTGTCTTGTTCAGTGTGCCAGATCACTAAAGCCAAGCCAAAGAAAGCCAGCTGGCCTCATGGTACTGATCCAACCGCAAAGACCATGGGAGTACACTGGCGTGGACTATGTTGGCCCTCTGCCACGCACTGCAAGCGGTAATGCCTACATCATTGTGTTTGTGGATTACTTCTTGAAATGATCGAAGTGAGTGCGGTGAGAGAAGCTACAGCACACGTAGCAGCTAACAACTTTATCAGTGATGTTTTTGCCAGACATGGGGCCCCCTCGTTCCTCATCTCTGACAGGAGAGCACCATTCGTTGGTGAACTCTTGAGCATGTCGTTTCTACACTTGGTACCAGAGCACAGGCTCACGACAGCTTACCATCCACAAACAAACGCCACTGAACGAGTGAACAGAACTCTCAAAACAGCCATTCGTGCGTATGTGGGAGCCAAACATACTACCTGTTACAAGTACATTCCCCAAATCTGTTTTGCTCTACGCACTGCACATCATGAAAGCACTGGTCTAAGTCCATCTATGATGCTGTATGGTCGAGAGTTGGACACGCCCTTGACCTGGTTGTTCAACCCTCCTGTGATGGTGTTCATGGCCCTGGGAGAAGGCCTGCGGACCTCGCTTCAGGAAGCACATGATCACGCTCGAGCTGTGCTGACTGAGAGCCACGAACGTCAGAAACGCTATTACGATCTGAAATGCCGCTGTGCCTCCTACAAACGTCGGTGATCTCGTCAGAGCTAAATCCCACCACAAATCTGATGCAATGAGCAACTTCACTGCAAAGTTAGCCCCACTCTATGCTGGCCCCTACTGCATCTCCCAGAAGTTGTCAGACGTGAACTACAGACTTGCCCGAATCGACACCGGAGCAGATGCAGGAGTTTTTCATGTGGTGAACCTGCTACCATTTCACACATGCCACACAGCCTCTCCCCAACGGACAAGGCTGTGCCTGCTGTTTGCCAGAGCCCTGAGTCTGCGACCAACAACCTGCCTCCTGACCCGGATTTACCTAAGAACCGGAGCAGTTCGAACATTGAAGTCTCTTCAACTTCTGCCGTCCCCATGTCTCTTAATGACGAGTCAATGAATCTGGCCTGTAACACTGACTCTGAACAGAACCGACTCTACATTGATTCCTGGACCGAGACTGCCACAGCGACTCATAGCTCTCTAACGATGACTTATTATTGTCTGACTTGGTTGCTGCGCCTACTGAACGCTACGACTTGAGACCAAGACGTGTCCCCCGAGTAACTCGGGATGGTCAGACACCAGGTGGACTAACGCTTTCCACACCGACCGACTTGACTTGAAGTAATGCTTTTGGGGTTCTTTAGCATATGTTCGCGGTTATGCGTCCACAATAATATCACTGATTTTGTTTTTGACATACTAGGGAGTTAGTGGATGTTGCTTTGTTTTGAGCCCACTGCCTGATTTGTGTTAAGGATTTGTTTTGTTGGAGTTTTGCATGTTAAAAAAAAAAGGGTTAATTCACTTTGGTCGCCTGTATTGAACCTGTTTATTTACATCTTTTTCCCACTTAATGGACTTACACGGTATTCAGTGCTGACATGTATGTCAGGCACTGTGGTGCCCCACTGAGTACACCCCTGTTTGGTTCGGACACCTTAAGTGCTTTACCATGTATGGTAGTATTTTAAGTATCTCAGAGTGGACGGCTGAGGTCAGCCTTTGTCTCACCAGGGGGGAATATGTAACAGTCAAGGTCGTGTGATGTACCTTTAAGAGAGACTATGCCACCCACCAGAGGGCGCAACAGTTATTACTATTAGTCAGTCTAGTGGCGCTCTCGTTATGGACGTATGTCTAAAGCCGAGCTCCCGTCTTTATATTTTGCCACTCGACTCACAAGTGATGCATGGGTTCGTACCTGAGTCGGAAATAAGTAGCCGTGTAACCTGGCATTGTATGGTTATATTTTTGTGTTTGTAATAAAGGCGAGCATTGTGGAAAACCCGAACCTGAGCAGCCTGCACTTCCTGGCTAATTGTCCTAGCCTCTGATGCTCTCAAAAACCCGCCGACTCTGGAAATACAGATCCGGACCATCACACTTTGGTTGATTCGTGTCCGATACTTCTGGTTATTGCACATTGCTGTTCCCTCTAGTTCTGTCACTGTGAGGAGTCCTAAGTCGTAGTTTAAGTTTGTCCGTTTGGTTTAGGGTATGTTTTGAGTTAATGCCCAATTTTTCCATGTGTGTGTTTTAATGCCTCTACTGGTGGTTGGCTCTCACTGCGGTATTGTATCACTTCCTGTTCCGGAGCACAGCTGTTTTTCTGTATCTGTTAGCTGTTTAATCTGTGCAGTTAGATTGATCTAGTTATCTAGATTACGATTTGTTTCCCAGTGTAATCTTTACGTGCCTTAACTAAAGCACTCCCTCTGCTGAATCACCTCTAAATTATTTACACATTATTCACTTTGCGTGTTTTAGGAATCCGCTAGCTTAGCGTAGCTACTAGCTCTTAGCCAATTTAGCATGGTGGCTTCTCCTGTCTCTCCCGCACTTTTCTGCTCTGGGTGTGAAATGTTTAGTTATTCCTCGGCCTCCTTAGCAGTAATGGTACTTGTAATAAGTGTAGCTTATTCGTAGCTTTGGAGGCCAGGCTGGGCGAATTGGAGACTCGGCTCCGCACTGTGGAAAATTCTACAGCTAGCCAGGCCCCTGTAGTCGGTGCGGACCAAGGTAGCTTAGCCGCCGTTAGTTACCCCCTGGCAGATCCCGAGCAGCCGGGAAAGCAGGGCCGACTGGGTGACTGTGAGGAGGAAGCGTAGCCCTAAACAGAAGCCCGTGTACACGCCAACCCGTTCACATCTCTAACCGTTTTCACCGGGACATCAGTGAGACATCAGCAGGACATCAGTGAGACATCAGTGAGACATTAGCAGGACATCAGTGAGACAATAGCGGGACATCAGTGAGACATCAGTGGGACATCAGTGAGACATCAGCGGGACATCAGTGGGACATCAGTGAGACATCAGCAGACATCAGTGAGACATCAGCAGGACATCAGCGAGACATCAGTGAGACATCAGCAGACATCAGTGAGACATTAGCAGGACATCAGCGAGACATCAGTGAGACATCAGTGAGACATCAAGAGACATTAGCAGGACATCAGTGAGACATCAGTGGGACATCATCATTATTCAAATCTGCGGCATAGCTGCAAAACAATTAGGGGGTCTGGGGGCATGCCCCCACAAAATTTTGATGTAAAAGGATGCAAATGGTGCATTCTGGTTATATCTGGGGCAGAATTGGGGTGAAATTATGGGAGGGAATTTTTGTGTTTTTGGATCAGTGACCATTCATTTCATTTGGTATCTCTGAAGTGGACTCTTATGATAATAAGAATAGAGACCTGAAAATACAGGAGTAATTTGTTTTATAACTATAAAATGTTGTGTTTTTTGTATGTGCAGTACAACAATAAGATCTACAGACTACAATCTTATATAAGACAAAAATCTACTAACTAACTGTACATATGTTTGTATAAGTTTGACATATGTAAATGCGTTATGACAGCACTGTCAGCACATATTTCCTGCACACTTTGCAGGATGTCATCCAATGGTTTTGCAAAGTTAACCAGATACAGATACAATAATATTTTACCTGAGAGTAGTGTGATGAGTTTCTCATACAGCTTGACTGGCCGGAGAGCTTGTTTTATGCACTTTCTAGTCTGTGCACAAGGCAGACCACCAAGAAAACAGATTCTGAAGCAAGCTTGGCATAGTTGTTCACCATCCCTGACTGATGAACTTTCTTGGGGTCGAGATTCCCATACTCGGCTCAGCAAATCTTGCAAAACATCTGTTCACCATCACACAATAGCCATTTAAATTCTTCCTGCCAGCTCTGTTTGAAATTTCTCGGTCAGATCTTCTCGTATTCCCTTTGTTTCTCCTTCTTTTCCTCTTCTGTTCTAGAATGTTTTTTTTGGCGATAGCTGACACCCCTGTGTCCACATTTGTGTATTTTCTGCCCGCAATTACCTGTTTTCAGCCACGCACCCCAACATGTTTCAACGTCTCTACGGAAGTAGTTGCTTTCAAACTGCCTTTCATACACGGGTGCTGATTGGCTGATTCACGCTCACTGGAGTGGCTGCAGGGAATAAAATCGTGTGTTACAAGCATAGGAGAAGAACATTTGTGATGACATTTTGGTGTATGTGTAGATCTCAGAAAGTCGAATTCTGCACAAATTTTGTCCAAATTTGATAGATACAGTTATCAAATAAAAAGGTGGATTCCAGTCAGGAATGTAAGTCCTAGAGAGTTGTGTGCCCCCCCCCCCAAAGTACGGTGCCACGGGTTCCCGGGTAACTGCTAAAATCGAACCCTGCTCCAGGATCCTTGTGAGAGTGAAGAGCTCGTCAGTTGTTCCACGACCAGGACAGAACCCACATTGGTCTTCTTCAATCAGAGGTTTTGGGGCTGGAACCCAGATAAATACCTTTGTTACACCCCTGCCTAGGGGTAAACCATGGCACAACATAAAGGTGACTCCCCTCCCTCCAGATCCCAAGGATGACCAAACCGCAAAGTCTGCAGTCCAAAATATCACAGATGTTTGTCAAAATAAAACAACCAAAAGATATGTTACGTAGACTCCTCGGGAAGAACCATTTGAAAATGCGATCAAACTAAAATGCCTTCTCACCCCTACTGGAAAATAGTTGTACTGCTTCACAAAAACAAATAATTACAATAACTACAAAAATCAGGTGCAAAAGTCAAATCAAAAACAAAAGTGTCCTCAGACACACAAACACACACACACACACACACACACACACACACACACACACAACACCACACACAGGTGGAGGACTGGATGGTGGATTCAGCCCTCCTTTTAAAGCTGAAGCCTTCATGATTGGACCAATCAGCCGGTGCCATCTGGACAAGCAACCTGGAAAAATACTAAATATGACCTCAAGGTCATAACAAGCTCATTGTTTCCTCAGTCTGCCTTCACAACTCTGAACTTTCTGTTATATTTTAGTGTGGCTGGAAAAACTGTCCTTATGCTGCAGTATGATAAAGGAGCAGAGGTTCAGATACACAGAGGAATCAGTCCACGATGCAACTTTGTCCCTGAGGAAACAGACACAGAGGTACAGGTACAGGAACTGAGGTAATCCAATATAACGGGCAAATGATCAAATCACAAGAAATCTTCATAACACAGATATAAAGGTAGCAGGCAACAACTCTAAGAAATGCAAAGGCAGTGGAGAAGAACATGGACATGGAAGAAGAACTTGGAAGACTGGCATGGGTGCAAGACATCTGGCACTGAAGGGAGGGTGACGACGTTATGACACCTGAGCCGTGGTGAAATAGCCATGAGTGTGAATGGGAAAGTGAGGTGCTTATGAAGAGGAAGATAGTTACAGAAGTAAACACTGGGAGAGAAGCCAAAACTAAAATTGTGTTCATGTTGTTTTCATAATCTGTTGATAAGTGCAACACGACAGTTTGCATCATCATCAAGATCAAACAGGATGTATGCTGGGAAGTAAAGCCCATTGACACTGGAGTGGCACTAGGTCAGTTGGTAGAGCAAGCCATGTTGTGACTGAAGTTCGAATCTGGCTCCCAACCAGTCACAAATCTGCATTTTGCCGTTGTGTCCTTGGGCAAGACACTTAACCCACCTTGCCTGTGTATGAATGAGTTAGTGGTCGGAGGGGCTGTAGGCTCAGAATGGCAGCCATGCTTCCGTCAGGTTTCCCCACCGTCAGAAGAAATTCAGCCTAGGGAGGCTTGGAGCATACCGACAAACTGCTCTCTACTCTTGACCACCTGTTGCTAACTCCCGGTACAGTTTCAGTCCATCTTTAGTCACCTTAGAAAAATTATCATTCGCTTTAATGCAGCTGTTCTCCCTCACTGTCTCCCTGCTCAAGAACGGTTTTTGCTGCCAATTGCTGTAGCGTCCACAAAAGTCATTTCTTGTCCACACCAACATTCTCCTGATAAAATCACAGCATCATACAATCTGCAAAGAATCTTAGTTATTTATCCAATCAAAATCATGGAGAGAGCAGCCCCATGGTCAATCAAAGACACACAATTATAAAATGTTACTAGTTGCAATCGGCCACCTCAGACAAAATCATGAATGGCATGGTCAAAATACATTTTGTTTATAAAAGACTTTAGTTTTTACAGGTTATTATATACCAGTAAATTAGCCATAAATTTTGTGAACTGGATAATAGATTTGCAAATGATATTTCAATGATTTAGTTAGTACTAAAGACTAACATACCAGGAGTGTCGATTTTGCAAATCAGAGGGTAACAAGCTTTCCCAACAATCTAATACTCAGAAATGGATGAGAACCCTTAAATTGAATTGAAATATGAATTCACCAAACTATGCTCCTTGATAACAAATTATTGCTACATCAGCTTTAGCCAAAGCAATGGCTTTGGCAGCCGTATTGAATTTTCTGATAGACTGCATGATCCGATTTGGAAAATACTGGCGGAAATGGGTTCCTTGACCATAAAAACCTATGGATAGACACCAGAAGTGTGGCTGTAGTCCTTCTAGAATAGGAGATATGACACTTTGAAGTTTAAGGGACAGCGGCCATCTTGGATTTGCACAATGGAAACGCCCTCTGGTTATGATTTTCAAGCCACTAATTGTTATTTCCTTTGTCATAACTCACCAAATCATGGTGAAAAACCACCAACTTTATGTATCTTGGCGGCCATCTGGATTTTTGGCAGCCAGCTTGGATTCTGGACAAATTTCAAGATGGCACAAAATCTTATTTGATTAGTATGGTCTGAAGTACCGGAATCCATTGAGAAAACCTTGACAGGAAAAAAAAATGGCAGTTTTTTACCTGGCTCAGCCCTGTCTATCAGTGAAGGCTACCTGTGAGGGACTATACCCAAAATAGGAGCCACAAACGAAGACTTCCTGTGAAACAAAGGTTTTATTACCACAACAAAACAATAAAGTTCAAAAAAACTTGCAGCTATCATGGAGGACAGAAGATAACTAAAGGAGACAAGACACAAGGATCTCAGCAGGATGACACCACATGAACTGACATACTGAAAGCCACAGACAGGGTGAGTGCATAAAGACAAAACACAGAACAAGTGTGTACTTATAAATCTCATGCAAATGTGCAAACATAGTAAAACCTGTAGATGGTGTAACTCCATACATAGACAGCAATCAGGAATGAGACATAGCATCGTGAACTCCAAGGGCACCACCACCCCCACCATCAATCAATCAATCAACTTTTTTTTATATAGCGCCAAATCACAACAAACAGTTGCCCCAAGGCCTTTATATTGTAAGGCAAGGCCATACAATAATTATGTAAAACCCCAACGGTCAAAAACGACCCCCTGTGAGCAAGCACTTGGCTACAGTGGGAAGGAAAAACTCCCTTTTAACAGGAAGAAACCTCCAGCAGAACCAGACTCAGGGAGGGGCAGTCTTCTGCTGAGACTGGTTGGGGCTGAGGGAGAGAACCAGGAAAAAGACATGCTGTGGAGGGGAGCAGAGATCGATCACTAATGATTAAATGCAGAGTAATGCATACAGAGCAAAAAGAGAAAGAAACAGTGCATCATGGGAACCCCCCACAGTCTACGTCTATAGCAGCATAACTAAGGGATGGTTTAGGGTCACCTGATCCAGCCCTAACTATAAGCTTAGCAAAAAGGAAAGTTTTAAGCCTAATCTTAAAGTAGAGAGGGTGTCTGTCTCCCTGATCTGAATTGGGAGCTGGTTCCACAGGAGAGGAGCCTGAAAGCTGGAGGCTCTGCCTCCCATTCTACTCTTACAAACCCTAGGAACTACAAGTAAACCTGCAGTCTGAGAGCGAAGCGCTCTATTGGGGTGATATGGTACTACGAGGTTCCTAAGATAAGATGGGACCTGATTATTCAAACCTTATAAGTAAGAAGAAGAATTTTAAATTCTATTCTAGAATTAACAGGAAGCCAATGAAGAGAGGCCAATATGGGTGAGATATGCTCTCTCCTTCTAGTCCCCGTCAGCACTCTAGCTGCAGCATTTTGAATTAACTGAAGGCTTTTTAGGGAACTTTTAGGACAACCTGATAATAATGAATTACAATAGTCCAGCCTAGAGGAAATAAATGCATGAATTAGTTTTTCAGCATCACTCTGAGACAAGACCTTTCTGATTTTAGAGATATTGCGTAAATGCAAAAAAGCTAGTCCTACATATTTGTTTAATATGCGCTTTGAATGACATATCCTGATAAAAAATGACTCCAAGATTTCTCACAGTATTACTAGAGGTCAGGGTAATGCCATCCAGAGTAAGGATCTGGTTAGACACCATGTTTCTAAGATTTGTGGGGCCAAGTACAATAACTTCAGTTTTATCTGAGTTTAAAAGCAGGAAATTAGAGGTCATCCATGTCTTTATGTCTGTAAGACAATCCTGCAGTTTAGCTAATTGGTGTGTATCCTCTGGCTTCATGGATAGATAAAGTGGGTATCATCTGCGTAACAATGAAAATTTAAGCAATACGTCTAATAATACTGCCTAAGGGAAGCATGTATAAAGTGAATAAATTGGTCCTAGCACAGAACCTTGTGGAACTCCATAATTAACTTTAGTCTGTGAAGAAGATTCCCCATTTACATGAACAAACTGTAATCTATTAGACAAATATGATTCAAACCACCGCAGCGCAGTGCCTTTAATACCTATGGCATGCTCTAATCTCTGTAATAAAATTTTATGGTCAACAGTATCAAAAGCAGCACTGAGGTCTAACAGAACAAGCACAGAGATAAGTCCACTGTCCGAAGCCATAAGAAGATCATTGTAACCTTCACTAATGCTGTTTCTGTACTATGATGAATTCTAAAACTGACTGAACTCTTCAAATAGGACCATTCCTCTGCAGGTGATCAGTTAGCTGTTTTACAACTACCCTCTCAAGAATCTTTGAGAGAAAATCAGTGCTGCTGCTCCGCTGGCAGAGGAAACTAAGTGGTTTCATTGCATGCTTTGAGTCCTGCAGACAACCGATGCCCCCCACCTGCCTACAGAAGCATTTCACTGACTCTTCAACAGCATGACGTGAAGCGAGTACTACGCCAGGCAAACCAGAGGAAAGCCACAAGAAGACGGTGTAACTGGAAAGGCACTCGCTGCCTGTGCCAGTCTGCCTCTCAAAGATCCTCACGACAATCTTCAACCCCTCCCTGACTGAAGCCACTGTCTCAACCTGCCTGAAAACAGTCACCATCATCCCTGTCCCCAAGGCATAAGGCAACATGACTTCAACAGCTCCAGGCCCATCACCTGAACATCATTTCATACCAGCTTCAGGTGTGAGTTTAACTCTGAACTTGCTATTATAGTTAAAGGTGGATGATGTCACATCTCTATCTGATGCCTCTGACGGCTTCCTGAGTTGTGATCCTGAGGTTCTGATGGACATTTAGAACTAAAGTTTGTTCATTCCTGGGCCACCTTCTTCAAAGTAATCAAGTCTTCTTTGTCCTGAGCTGCTTATGTTTTTGGACAACTGGCTGTACATTCGCTCGTGGTACCAAGAATCTTTCCATGATGCCTTCAGAGGAAAAGCTGATTTATAGAGATCCAAATCAGATGCCTTGCTTCTGGATACTTTGTCTTCCAGATTTTGAGCAGAAGAAGGTGCTGGATTTATGGGTAAATTCTTAAATGGGTTGCTCAGTTCACTCTGACTTACACCAGTGAGTCACTCGTGAGCTTTTTAAAAGTAATTCCATCAATTGAAAACCTGACGTAGTGAATGAAATAAAGATTCTAACTGACTTAACACACTTTTGAATTTGGAAGTTGCCTATAAGTGTACTGACTCTGGGAATAAGGTTCTCAGTGAGCTGAGGGTGCAGATGTGTCCGGTCGGTGCAGAGTTCTCTTCAGACCATCTCTGAGGAATTAAGTCTAACGAGTGAAGTGACAGACGTCCCCAGACCCTGTTTTGGAAGTCAGGGGTTTTAGGAAAAGCCCAACGCATGTTGAGAGGAAGAGCTGATGGAGCTGGCGCCAGAGAAGTTGATGTCAAGGGTCAAGGACTCTGTAGATACACAGACACACACACACACACACACACACACACACACACACACACACACCACACACACACACCCACACACAACACAGAGCAAATGTGTCGTTTTCAAGAAGCTAAAAAGACGAAACAGATCCTCCAGGCAGGCGTGCAGACTGAAGCGTCCCTGAGACTCTGTTGTGATGCTGCAGGACATGCCAGTGTGTCCACTCTCCAGCAGACCCAGAGACGTCTGCAAACATCAGTCCGCCACACATTGATCGACAGGTGCTGGCAGACCTGCCTGGGGAAAGAAACGGTAAAAGATGTGAGACATTTGCAATAACAAAATCCCTTTACATCAACATAATTAATATTAAATTCATTTCATAATCAAGCAAATGAATTTCAGAGCAGCTCATGCAGTATCTGTCTGTGTCTAGGCTCTGGAAAAGCTGAGACATGACCCCTCTAGAACACAATGATGTGAACAGATGAATAAATGAATCAGTCACTCCCCTCCACTTTTTACCTCAGAAGACATGAATTATATCATGTTTTACTCATCAAACTGTGTGAACTTCATGGAAAAAGCAGCGTTGTTTTGCTGATGTAACATGACGGACACGTGTCCTGCCCCCTGTTGGACGGTCACTGGATGCTGGATTGATGATTGATAAGTTGCTGCTCGACCGTGTCGGTCAGTGAGAAATGTACTAAATCATACAAGTAAAACATTAACTTATGATTGTTAGCAGCAGTCACATTCTAAAATGTGGCACGGTGGTTTAGTGGTTAGCACTGATGCCTCACAGCAAGAAGGTCATGGATCGATTCCTGCCCTTTCTGTGTGGTGTTTGCATGTTCTCCCCGTGTCTGTGTGGGTTTCCTCCCACAGTCAAACACGTTTGCTCCTTTCTTTGCCACTGAGCAAGGCAGCATCTCTAAATCAAAATCAAATCAATTTTATTTATATAGCACCAAATCACAACAAACAGTTGCCCCAAGGCGCTTATATTGTAAGGCAAAAGCCATACAAAAATTACAGAAAAACCCAAACGGTCAAAACGAACCCCCTGTGAGCAAGCACTTGGCGACAGTGGGAAGGAAAAACTCCCTTTTAACAGGAAGAAAACCTCCAGCAGAACCAGGCTCAGGGAGGGGCAGTCTTCTGCTGGGACCTGGTTGGGGCTGAGGGAGAGAACCAGGAAAAAGACATGCTGTGGATGAGGGCCAGAGATCAATCACTTCATGCTGTGGCTGATCAGCTTTATGCCTCTGTAGTTACTGCAGCTCTGCCACATCACCCTTGTTCTTGAAAATAGGAACCAGCACACTTGTCTCCACTCCTCAGGCATCCCTCACTTTCCAAGATTTTATTAAACATCTGGTTAGAAACTCTCTGCCATCTCTCCTAGACATTTCCATGCCTCCTGTTGTGTGGGCCGCCAGAAGAGGAGGTACTGTTGGCCCACCACCAGAGGGCGCCCTGCCTGAAGTGCGGGCTTCAGGCACGAGAGGGCGCTGCCGCCTCACAGGAACAGCCGAGGGTGACAGCTGTCACTCATCAACTATGACAGCTGTCACCGATCATCTGCACTTCACCCCAGATAAAAGCAGGATGACACCTCCACCACGTCGCCGAGATATCGTTCTTCTAAGGAGGTAATATTCTCAGTCATAAACTAAACTGTATCTTAGTCTGAACTCTTTTTGCAGCCTCTTTCCTGTGGAGCCTTGTCCGCTGATGGTGGTTTGTGAGAGTGCCGACGTCTTCGCCTCTCACTCTTTCCAGATAAGTGCTGAAACAGGAGCTGCACGAGTGTGTGATTTGAGGTGGAGGTGGAATTCCCACCGTTGTTGTTACTGGGTGTACACACACCCACACTTGACTGTCTTTGCTCTTCGCCAGCAGTACCAGACCCGACACGCGGAGACAGTGGCCACCTGGGGGATTCGGGGACCTGGCGGCTCCAGTATCCTTCGGGTTCGGTGGCGGAGGAAATCGTGTGGTTCCGGTTCTTCTTTAGACGGACGTCTCCTATCATCGAGCCTGCCCACACGACACCTTTATCCATTGACTTTGTATCGTTCTATAATCTGCTGTGTATGGTTGTGGCATTCACAACAGTAAAGTGTTCAAATTTGACTCCTTCTATTGTCTGTTCATTTGCGCCCCCTGTTGTGGGTCCGTGTCACTACACTTTCACAACAGGATATCTCGGCCAGCGTCATGGACTCTGAGGGGCATCACCCAGCGATTGAACGGCCAATGGGAGAGCAGGGTGCACAGGCGTCTGCAGGAGACGTGATTGGTGAGTTGCAGCACATCCTCACCGCCTTTACGGCTCGGTTGGATCAGATGACCGAGCAAAACATCCTCCTGAACTGCAGGGTGGAGGCTCTCTCCACACAGGTGGCAGCGAGCGCTCAGGGCGCTGCTGCGGCTCCTCCTCCTGCTGACCCTGTGCAAGATATGAATGTTCCAGTGGTCGTTCAACAACCCCTCCCACCATCCCCTGAAGCATACATAAGCCCCCCAGAGCTGTACGGAGGTTGTGTGGAGACATGCGCGGACTTTCTGATGCAGTGTTCGCTCGTCTTTGCACAATGTCCCGTCATGTACGCGTCTGACGCCAGCAAGGTGGCTTATGTTATTAACTTGCTTCGTGGTGAGGCACGCGCTTGGGCTACAGCGCTTTGGGAGCAAAACTCACGGCTCCTTACCTCTTATACTGGGTTTGTGAGGGAGTTCAGAACAGTGTTTGATCACCCTAACACAGGAGAGACCGCTTCAACAGTGATGCTGTCAATGCGACAGGGGCGCCGGCGCGCAGCCGAATATGCAGTCGACTTCCGCATCGCGGCTGCGAGGTCCGGCTGGAATAACGTTGCGCTCCGCGCCGCCTTCATAAACGGACTGTCGTCGGTCCTGAAGGAGCACCTGGTAGCTAAGGAAGAACCGCGGGATTTAGATGGGCTTATCGATCTCGTTATACGGTTAGACAATCGGTTGGAGGAACGCCGTCGGGAGCGAGGCAAAGGACGTGGCCGGGCACGCGCCGTTCCTCTCCCTTCCGGGTTCAAAAAGGTTCCGCCCTCCCCACGCTCCACAGCCGCAGCGCTCCGTGGGGCAACAGCTCCCCCTGCTGACATTGCTAGGGAAACGCACAGGGCCAAAATGAGAACAGCTGACAGAATGAGGAGGCTGGTCCGCAGAGAGTGTTTTCTCTGCAGCTCAAAAGAGCACATACAGAAAAACTGCCCCAAACGGCCAAAACAACATTCATAACATTCACGTGGGACACACACATATTGCCACACGACTCCCAGTTACAATCCTGAGTGGGGATTTAACCCTTCAAGCCCCAGCACTGGTGGACACGGGGTCCGAAGGGAATCTGCTAGACAGCAGATGGGCAAGGGAGGTAGGGCTCCCTCTGGTGGCGCTTCCTTCACCATTGCAGGTGCGGGCACTAGATGGCACCCTTCTCCCTTTAATCATGCACAAGACACAGCCTGTAACTCTGGTGGTGTCTGGGAATCATCGGGAGGAGATCGCATTTTTTGTGACTCCTTCTACCTCCCACGTGATTTTGGGCTTCCCGTGGATGTTGAAACACAATCCCCGGATTGATTGGCCGTCTGGGGTGGTGGTTCAGTGGAGCGAAACCTGCCATCGGGCGTGTTTAAGATCCTCGGTTCCTCCCGGTTTACATGCTAAGGAGGAGGTCAATGTCCCTCCCAATCTGACGGCGGTGCCGGTTGAGTACCACGATCTTGCTGATGTCTCAGCAAGGATCTGGCACTCGCCCTTCCCCCGCACCGTCCGTACGATTGTGCCATTGATCTGATTCCAGGCGTTGAGTTCCCGTCCAGCAGGCTGTACAACCTCTCATGACCTGAGCGCGAATCAATGGAGACCTACATCCGGGACTCATTAGCTGCTGGGCTGATCCGGAATTCCACCTCCCCGATGGGTGCAGGTTTCTTTTTTGTGGGCAAGAAAGATGGCGGACTCCGTCCATGCATTGATTACAGGGGGCTGAATGAAATCACGGTTCGCAACCGATACCTGTTGCCGTTGTTAGATTCCATGTTCACCCCCCTGCATGGAGCCAAAATCTTTACTAAGCTTGATCTTAGGAATGCGTATCACCTGGTTCGGATCCGGAAGGGAGACGAATGGAAGACGGCATTTAACACCCCGTTAGGTCACTTTGAGTACCTGGTCATGCGTTTGGCCTCACCAACGCCCCCGCGACGTTCCAAGCCTTGGTTAACGACATCTTGCGGGACTTCCTGCACCGATTCGTCTTCGTATATCTGGACGATATACTCACCTTTTCTCCGGATCCTGAGACCCATGTCCGGTATGTACGTCAGGTCCTGCAGCGGTTGTTGGAGAACCGGCTGTTTGTGAAGGGCGAGAAGTGTGAGTTTCATCGCACCTCTTTGTCCTTCCTGGGGTTTATCATCTCCTCCAACTCCGTCGCCCCGGATCCGGCCAAGGTCGCGGCGGTGAGAGACTGGCCCCAACCTACGAGCCATAGGAAGCTGCAACAGTTCCTCGGCTTCGCCAATTTTTACAGGAGGTTCATTAAGGGGTATAGTCAGGTAGTTAGCCCCCTGACAGCCCTGACCTCTCCTCGGTGCGAAGCCGCATTCAGGGAGTTGAAACAGCGCTTCTCGACTGCACCCGTCCTGGTGCAGCCCGATCCAGTCGCCAGCTTGTGGTTGAAGTGGATGCCTCTGATTCAGCGATAGGAGCCGTGCTATCCCAGAGCGGAGAGACCGATAAGGTTCTTCACCCGTGTGCCTATTTTTCCCGCAGGTTGACCCCAGCAGAACGGAACTATGACGTGGGCAATCGAGAACTCCTAGTGGTGAAAGAGGCTCTTGAGGAGTGGAGACACCTGTTGGAGGGAGCGTCCGTGCCATTCACGGTTTTCACTGACCACCGGAACTTGGAGTATATCAGGACCGCCAGGCGGCTGAACCCCAGGCAAGCCCGCTGGTCACTGTTCTTCGGCCGTTTTGACTTCCGAATCACCTACCGCCCCGGGACCAAGAACCAGAGATCGGATGCCTTGTCCCGGGTGCATGAACATGAAGTCAAAACCGAGCTGTCGGATCCACCGGAACCCATCGTACCGGAGTCCACTATTGTGGCCACCCTTACCTGGGACGTGGAGAAGACCGTCCGGGAGGCCCTGGCACAGAGCCCGGATCCCGGAACAGGGCCAAAGAATCAATCAATCAATCAATCAATTTTTTTTATATAGCGCCAAATCACAACAAACAGTTGCCCCAAGGCCATACAATAATTATGTAAAACCCCAACGGTCAAAACGACCCCCTGTGAGCAAGCACTTGGCTACAGTGGGAAGGAAAAACTCCCTTTTAACAGGAAGAAACCTCCAGCAGAACCAGGCTCAGGGAGGGGCAGTCTTCTGCTGGGACTGGTTGGGGCTGAGGGAGAGAATCAGGAAAAAGACATGCTGTGGAGGGGAGCAGAGATCGATCACTAATGATTAAATGCAGAGTGGTGCATACAGAGCAAAAGAGAAAGAAACAGTGCATCATGGGAACCCCCCAGCAGTCTACGTCTATAGCAGCATAACTAAGGGATGGTTCAGGGTCACCTGATCCAGCCCTAACTATAAGCTTTAGCAAAAAGGAAAGTTTTAGACTATACTAAAGAACAGACTATACGTCCCACCAGAAGCCAGGGCTGCCGTCCTGGACTTCTGTCACGGGTCCAAGCTCTCCTGACACCCAGGGGTGCGTAGGACCATGGCAGTGGTCCGGCAGCGCTTCTGGTGGGCGTCCCTGGAGGCTGACGTGCGGGCTTACATCCAGGCCTGCACCACCTGCGCCAGGGGCAAGGCAGACCACCAAAAGGCACAGGGACTCCTTCAGCCGCTTCCTGTGCCTCATCGCCCCTGGTCCCACATTGGTCTGGATTTCGTCACGGGCCTCCCGCCGTCCCGGGGGTACACCACCATCCTCACGATAGTGGACCGGTTCTCCAAGGTGGCCCACTTCGTGGCCCTCCCGAAGCTCCCGTCAGCCCAGGAGACAGCGGATCTCCTGGTCCACCATGTCGTACGTCTGCATGGGATACCAACAGATATCGTCTCAGATCATGGTCCCCAGTTTTCCTCGCAGGTTTGGAGAAGTTTCTGCCGTGAGCTGGGGGCCACCGTGAGCCTCTCGTCTGGGTATCACCCTCAGACTAACGGACAGGCTGAACGGGCTAACCAAGAGCTGGAGCAGGCCCTGCGATGTACCACATCCGCACACCCGACGGCTTGGAGTGAACACCTGGCCTGGGCCCACCACTGAGGCCATCTCAGCTGTGAGGCAGAGACTGCTGGAAGATGTGTCTCTACCTGAAAGGACCAAACTCACACCAGACCACATCTGCCAACTCTTGGAGATCTGTCTTAACACCACGTATTTCCTGTTTAGGGGGAATTACTACAGGCAGATCCATGGTTGTGCGATGGGGTCTCCGGTATCCCCAATTGTGGCCAATCTGTACATGGAGTGAGTGGAGAAGACAGCCTTGACATCGTTCACGGGCATCTCTCCCAGTCACTGGTTCAGATATGTTGATGACACATGGGTTAAAATCAAGCAACAGGAGGTCGAGGACTTTACAGAACACATCAATTCGGTGGACTCCAATATCAAGTTCACACGTGAGGATGCCAGAAACAACCATTTAACCTTCTTGGACTGTGATGTTACAATTGGAGAGAACAGGCAGCTCCAGACAGAGGTTTACAGAAAACCCACTAACACTGATCAATATCTGCTCTTTGGCTCAAACCACCCCCTTGAACACAAGCTCGGGGTGATCAGGACTCTTCAACACAGAGCCCTACAGGTGCCCACAACTGCAGAGGGAAGGGCTAAAGAGCAACAACTTGTACGGAAAGCCCTCACAGTATGTGGGTACCCACGTTGGTCCCTGGACAAAGTGCAGAAGTCCCAGAAAACAAAGAGACCAGATAGACAGGAGACAGAGACAAGAAGAAGAGGAGTGTCTCTCCCTTATTTAGCAGGAGTAGGGGAAAAACTACAGAGGATCTTCAAACAGCACAAAATCCCAGGTTACTTTAAACCAGTCAACACCTTGAGACAGAAATTAGTTCATCCTAAGGACAGGATCCCTAGTTACAAACAGAGCAATGTAGTGTATCATATCAGATGTCAGGAAAACTGTAATGAACACTACATAGGTGAGACAAAGCAACATTTACACAAGAGGCTATACCAGCACCGCAGAAAGGTCACCAGTGGACCTCAGTCTGCAGTTCATCTCCACCTGAAAGACACTAACCACACGTTTGAGGACAAGGAAGTTCAAATCTTAGCCAGAGAGAAGAAATGGTTTGAGAGATGTGTCAAGGAAGCAGGTGGGCCCCAACCTACGAGCCATAGGAAGCTGCAACAGTTCCTCGGCTTCGCCAATTTTTACAGGAGGTTCATTAAGGGGTATAGTCAGGTAGTTAGCCCCCTGACAGCCCTGACCTCTCCTCGGTGCGAAGCCGCATTCAGGGAGTTGAAACAGCGCTTCTCGACTGCACCCGTCCTGGTGCAGCCCGATCCCAGTCGCCAGCTTGTGGTTGAAGTGGATGCCTCTGATTCAGCGATAGGAGCCGTGCTATCCCAGAGCGGAGAGACCGATAAGGTTCTTCACCCGTGTGCCTATTTCTCCCGCAGGTTGACCCCAGCAGAACGGAACTATGACGTGGGCAATCGAGAACTCCTAGTGGTGAAAGAGGCTCTTGAGGAGTGGAGACACCTGTTGGAGGGAGCGTCCGTGCCATTCACGGTTTTCACTGACCACCGGAACTTGGAGTATATCAGGACCGCCAGGCGGCTGAACCCCAGGCAAGCCCGCTGGTCACTGTTCTTCGGCCGTTTTGACTTCCCGAATCACCTACCGCCCCGGGACCAAGAACCAGAGATCGGATGCCTTGTCCCGGGTGCATGAACATGAAGTCAAAACCGAGCTGTCGGATCCACCGGAACCCATCGTACCGGAGTCCACTATTGTGGCCACCCTTACCTGGGACGTGGAGAAGACCGTCCGGGAGGCCCTGGCACAGAGCCCGGATCCCGGAACAGGGCCAAAGAATCAATCAATCAATCAATCAATTTTTTTTATATAGCGCCAAATCACAACAAACAGTTGCCCCAAGGCCATACAATAATTATGTAAAACCCCAACGGTCAAAACGACCCCCTGTGAGCAAGCACTTGGCTACAGTGGGAAGGAAAAACTCCCTTTTAACAGGAAGAAACCTTCAGCAGAACCAGGCTCAGGGAGGGGCAGTCTTCTGCTGGGACTGGTTGGGGCTGAGGGAGAGAATCAGGAAAAAGACATGCTGTGGAGGGGAGCAGAGATCGATCACTAATGATTAAATGCAGAGTGGTGCATACAGAGCAAAAAGTGAAAGAAACAGTGCATCATGGGAACCCCCCAGCAGTCTACGTCTATAGCAGCATAACTAAGGGATGGTTCAGGGTCACCTGATCCAGCCCTAACTATAAGCTTTAGCAAAAAGGAAAGTTTTAGACTATACTAAAGAACAGACTATACGTCCCACCAGAAGCCAGGGCTGCCGTCCTGGACTTCTGTCACGGGTCCAAGCTCTCCTGACACCCAGGGGTGCGTAGGACCATGGCAGTGGTCCGGCAGCGCTTCTGGTGGGCGTCCCTGGAGGCTGACGTGCGGGCTTACATCCAGGCCTGCACCACCTGCGCCAGGGGCAAGGCAGACCACCAAAAGGCACAGGGACTCCTTCAGCCGCTTCCTGTGCCTCATCGCCCCTGGTCCCACATTGGTCTGGATTTCGTCACGGGCCTCCCGCCGTCCCGGGGGTACACCACCATCCTCACGATAGTGGACCGGTTCTCCAAGGTGGCCCACTTCGTGGCCCTCCCGAAGCTCCCGTCAGCCCAGGAGACAGCGGATCTCCTGGTCCACCATGTCGTACGTCTGCATGGGATACCAACAGATATCGTCTCAGATCATGGTCCCCAGTTTTCCTCGCAGGTTTGGAGAAGTTTCTGCTGTGAGCTGGGGGCCACTGTGAGCCTCTCGTCTGGGTATCACCCTCAGACTAACGGACAGGCTGAACGGGCTAACCAAGAGCTGGAGCAGGCCCTGCGATGTACCACATCCGCACACCCGACGGCTTGGAGTGAACACCTGGCCTGGGCCCACCACTGAGGCCATCTCAGCTGTGAGGCAGAGACTGCTGGAAGATGTGTCTCTACCTGAAAGGACCAAACTCACACCAGACCACATCTGCCAACTCTTGGAGATCTGTCTTAACACCACGTATTTCCTGTTTAGGGGGAATTACTACAGGCAGATCCATGGTTGTGTGATGGGGTCTCCGGTATCCCCAATTGTGGCCAATCTGTACATGGAGTGAGTGGAGAAGACAGCCTTGACATCGTTCACGGGCATCTCTCCCAGTCACTGGTTCAGATATGTTGATGACACATGGGTTAAAATCAAGCAACAGGAGGTCGAGGACTTTACAGAACACATCAATTCGGTGGACTCCAATATCAAGTTCACACGAGAGGATGCCAGAAACAACCATTTAACCTTCTTGGACTGTGATGTTACAATTGGAGAGAACAGGCAGCTCCAGACAGAGGTTTACAGAAAACCCACTAACACTGATCAATATCTGCTCTTTGGCTCAAACCACCCCCTTGAACACAAGCTCGGGGTGATCAGGACTCTTCAACACAGAGCCCTACAGGTGCCCACAACTGCAGAGGGAAGGGCTAAAGAGCAACAACTTGTACGGAAAGCCCTCACAGTATGTGGGTACCCACGTTGGTCCCTGGACAAAGTGCAGAAGTCCCAGAAAACAAAGAGACCAGATAGACAGGAGACGGAGACAAGAAGAAGAGGAGTGTCTCTCCCTTATTTAGCAGGAGTAGGGGAAAAACTACAGAGGATCTTCAAACAGCACAAAATCCCAGGTTACTTTAAACCAGTCAACACCTTGAGACAGAAATTAGTTCATCCTAAGGACAGGATCCCTAGTTACAAACAGAGCAATGTAGTGTATCATATCAGATGTCAGGAAAACTGTAATGAACACTACATAGGTGAGACGAAGCAACTTTTACACAAGAGGCTATACCAGCACCGCAGAAAGGTCACCAGTGGACCTCAGTCTGCAGTTCATCTCCACCTGAAAGACACTAACCACACGTTTGAGGACAAGGAAGTTCAAATCTTAGCCAGAGAGAAGAAATGGTTTGAGAGATGTGTCAAGGAAGCATTCTTTGTAAAACAGTTGAAACACAGCCTTAACCGCGGAGTGGGTCTCAGACACGCTTTGTCCCCTGTTTACAATGTGGTACTCAGGTCAAAGCAGTTTCAGTCTTTTGTTCATGGTAATGAGTCATTCACGTCATCAGGAGAGAGTCGTCAAGGGAGCCATCAGGGGAGGCTTCCGTCCTGTCATTAGGAGAGTGCTAACTAGCGCACAATAGGTGCTAATTTGAGCTATTGTTTAGTCACTAGCCTATAGCAGTCAGTCTTTTGTTGGCTTCTGGTTTATTCTTCTCTACAAGAGTCAAGACAGAAGTCAGACTACCAGAGCAAGAATTTTGAGGAAGCTTCTGAGATTTGAAGCGAAACGTCCTCACGTCAAGCAACCCAGTCCAGTCGAAGATTCAAGCTTCTCTACTGTTGGGTTGGCTTGTTTTACGCCGGATGCCCTTCCTGACGCAACCCTCCTCATTTATCCGGGCCTGGGACCGGCACTCAGAATGTACTGGCTGCACACCCCATGTGGCTGAGTTAAATGCAGAGTGGTGCATACAGAGCAAAAAGAGAAAGAAACAATGCATCATGGGAACCCCCCAGCAGTCTACGTCTATAGCAGCATAACTAAGGGATGGTTCAGGGTCACCTGATCCAGCCCTAACTATAAGCTTTAGCAAAAAGGAAAGTTTTAAGCCTAATCTTAAAAGTAGAGAGGGTGTCTGTCTCCCTGATCTGAATTGGGAGCTGGTTCCACAGGAGAGGAGCCTGAAAGCTGAAGGCTCTGCCTCCCATTCTACTCTTACAAACCCTAGGAACTACAAGTAAGCCTGCAGTCTGAGAGCGAAGCGCTCTATTGGGGTGATATGGTACTACGAGGTCCCTAAGATAAGATGGGACCTGATTATTCAAAACCTTATAAGTAAGAAGAAGAATTTTAAATTCTATTCTAGAATTAACAGGAAGCCAATGAAGAGAGGCCAATATGGGTGAGATATGCTCTCTCCTTCTAGTCCCCGTCAGTACTCTAGCTGCCCATCAAGCTCTAGATCAAGCTCTACGTACCGGCATGGCCCTTGCATTCACAAGGCGCAGGACCTCTGTGTGTTCCAAGGGTGAATAAAACGTCTGTGGGCTATAGAGCTTTCTCTTACTGTGGCCCTGCTCTCTGGAACGATCTACCTGCATCTATTGTTGGGGAAAGTGTAGTGACACGGACCCACAACAGGGGGTGCAAATGAACAGTCAATAGATGAGCCAAAAGGTAACAATTTAATGTTGTCAATGTGCACAACGATTATACAGACAATCTCAGAATCTGATAGCAGTCAATACACAAAGGTGACGTGTGGGCAGGCTCGAGGATAGAAGACGTCTGTCCTGAGAAGAGCCGGAACCACACGATTTCCGCCGCCACCGAACCTGGTGAATACTGGAGCCGCCAAGTCCCGAATTCCCAGGTGATC
The DNA here is from genome assembly GCF_902500255.1 of Thalassophryne amazonica. Taxonomy (NCBI): domain Eukaryota; kingdom Metazoa; phylum Chordata; class Actinopteri; order Batrachoidiformes; family Batrachoididae; genus Thalassophryne; species Thalassophryne amazonica. The sequence continues at coordinate 28,410 of NW_022986334.1, read as the reverse complement.
ACCATCCCCGACTGTCGGATTTGGTACTGCTGGCGAGGAGCACAAACAGTGAGATGTGGGTGTGTGCACACCCAGTAACAAAAACAGTCAGAAGGTGGAAAGTCACCTCCACCTCTAATCACACACTCGTGCAGCTCCTGTTAACCACTTATCTGGTTTGGGTGTGAAGCGAAGCTGTCGCTGATCACACCAAAACGCCAATCCACAGATAAGGAAACACCCACAGGAAAACGGCTGCAAAGAAGTTCAGACTATAAAGTCAGTGTTAAGTTCAGATACAGCAGAGAATATTACCTTCACAGGTAGATGATATCTCGGCAATGAGGTGGAGATGACGTCCGGGTTTTATGCAGTAGTATGATGAAGTGTAGATGGGTGACAGCTGTCATGAGATAATGAGTGACAGCTGTCACCCCCGGCTGTGTCCGTGGCGGCAGCGCCCTCTCGTGCCTGAAGCCCGCACTTCAGGCAGGGCGCCCTCTGGTGGTGGGCCAGCAGTACCTCCTCTTCTGGCGGCCCACACAACATCTATAAGGGTTAGTCCAACACGGTGGAGACTTTTGAATCAAGACTGAAGACCCACTTTTTGAGACTGTCTTATCGTTAATTTATGATGTTTTTATGTTTGCTTTGTAATGACTTTTTATTCTACTATGTTTTACCTTTTTACTGTGCCCTTTTCGATTTTAGTTCACTTTGTGCTCCTATGTGTTGTGTGAAGCGTCTTGAGGCGATTCTGTCGTGAGAAGGCGCTATATAAATGAATAAAATTGAATTGAATTTCCTCGTCACATACAGTGGCCTTGGTTTGGTCTGCCATGCATGGTCCCAGTCGTTCTTCCCCCAGGTTGTTAGGGTCCCGTCCCCTCATGATCCGGCTCATGTTTGTCCTTGTTTGGGGTCTCTGTTACTTCTATCTGTTGTTATTATCAGAAGAGGTCAGACAGCCACACAGTGTGTGAGCAGAGAAAGCGTGACAACCAGTGCAGCATTCTGACAAAACTCCACACTGATGTTTGTTGTCTTTGATTTTCTTATCAGCATTTCGTCTGTCTGTTCTCTGTTGCTTTGTAAATAAATGAACTGCATTTATATCGCGCTTTTCCATCTGCATCAGATGCTCAAAGCACTTTACAATAATGCCTCACATTTACCCTGATGTCAGGGTCCTGCCATACAAGGCACTCAGTACACACCGGGAGCAACTAGGGGATTAAAGACCAAGGGTCCTTAGTGATTTTCCAGTCAGGCTGGGATTTGAACTGAGGATCTTCTGGTCTCAAGCCCAATGCTTTAACCACTAGACCACTAGATCACCTCCCCATCCCTCCTCCTCCTTTGTGTTCAGGTTTTGTTTTTGTCCTTCTCAGGTTGTCAATTTATTTTCTTTGTTGGCCACATATCTGTCTCCTCCCCACACGTGCCTCCTCTGTGTCTCCTCCAACGCACGGTGGGTTGTGACCGGGGCTTTACTGACATTAAAAGACCTCAGCTTCCTCAGAAAAAGGATCATTCCATCTGAAATCACTCCTCAGCTTTGTTCTGTAAATTTTATATGTTAATCACATATCAAAGTTTGTGTGAAATGCCAGATATTAGGTCTGTATCTTGAAAACGTTTGAAGTTACAGCCTTTGGAAATTATTGTGAATTTTTCACATATCATGAAATCTGTGTTTTCTACCAATTTTGTGTATTAATAATATAGAAGTTTAAATATATAAATATATAGAAGTTTTTGTATGATGGTTTGTGATATAATGGAACATATCCACACATTTAAATTATATACCAGGTTGTTTTAACAAAATTTATATGAGTAGTTGTTGAAAAAAATGCTAATTTTAAAAAAGTGTCAAAATATAAAGATATGTCTGAATCCACATTTAGAAATAAGAGCCCAAAAGCTGGACATCTTTGCCGTCTATAATACCATCTGTATGTTCAGTGTTCTGTCTGAAGTCAATCAACATTTCTTTACTTTTTGATAAAATGAGAGTGAAATAATATAAGAAACTCTGGTACTGCTGCTATGTGTGCGTCTGTGTTGCGTCTGTGTCTTTCTGGGTTTGTGTTCAGTCTTTTGTCTTTTCTTGAAGTGTTTGTCTTCATCCTGGTGTTGGTTGCCTGCCTGTCTGTCTGTCCTCTGACTCCCCCTGGTGACGATTCCTAGTGTTGTCTGTCTTCAAGTGTCTGTTGGATTCTTTTACCCTCTCCTGTCTTTGGTTGTTTTTACTGTTTGCAGTCTTGTTTCCTGCTGTTTCTTTGCAGTCTGCTTGTATTTGTGTTCCATTCCTGTGTTTATTTTATGATGGCTGCATTTATATTTTTGTGGTAGTAAAGACTTCCTGTTTTATTTTGATGATCTTGGTTTTCTTGTCTGTTTGGTTAACTTTCTTCCTGTGTCACTCCCCAGCTGTTAGCATTTTCCCACAGCTGTCAGTCATTTGTTCATTTGTCCTTCTGTGTATTTAAGTCTGTGCTTTCCCATGTTAGTTTGCTGGCTCCTTTTGTAACCTTTCAGAGGCTCATGAACACTGTCCTGGCTGGTCTCATTTACAAATCCTGTGCAGTTTACCTGGATGACATAGTTGTTGCCTCTCCAACATTTGAACAACACCTAGCAGATCTGGAGGAGGTCTTGGTGAGATTAAAATCAGCTGGCCAGTCCCTAAAACCGAGTAAATGCCAGTTCTGCCTCAGTGAGCTCACCTTCCTCGGTTATCGTGTCACAACAGTTCCTTGGCCTGTCAGGCTATTATAGGCGCTTCATGAAGGACTACGCCCATCATGCAGAACCACTTTTTGCATTTACAAAAAAGGGGGCGCCTTTCAACTGGAACAGCGCATGTCAAGCAGCCTTGGATCTGCTGAAAAACTGCATCACCTCCACACCAGTGTTAAGGTTCCCCAACTTTGAACATCCCTTCTTCATTCACACAGATGCGAGTGATGATGGACTGGGTGCTGCACTAATGCAAAAAGATGATGAGGGAAAAGATGTTGCTGTGGCATTTGCTAGCCGTGCGCTACACAAGTCAGAAAAACCATACTTCACTCCAGAAAAAGTGCTTAGCTGTTATTTGGGCCCTAGAGCACTGCAGGCCATACATTGAAGGTCTACACGTCACCATCTACTCAGACCATAGCAGCCTGAGATGGATAATGGCTCGCCCAAACCCTTCTGGCAGGCTTGCCAGATGGTCCCTTCGCATCCAGGACTTTGATTTTAGCATAGTTCACAAGCCTGGTGAGCATAACAAAGTCCCTGATGCACTCTCACGCAACCCTCTCCCAGCAACAGGTGCTCCGATGGACCTCCTACCTATTCATGCTGTCATTGGCAGCCTTGATCTTCGTACTCTGCCCTTGGTAGTGTTGGCGGACCGCTCGCAGGTATGACAGATGCAACTGGAGCACCCTGTAACTGGAAAATTGCTCAGTGAAGTGGAAGAAGGCAGCCAAGGCGAGGACAACGGCAATCGCTCCCAGTATGCTGCTCTGGATGGACTGCTTTACTTTCATGACTCAAAAACTAAATGTGGTCTGCATCCACTCAAGCAAATGAAGCTCTACGCCCCCACTGTCATCTGAGATAGTCTGCTGTGGTATTACCATGACCACCCGACAGCAGGGCACCTGGGTGTCTCAAAAACACTGACTCGCCTGAGACTCAGGTTCTTTTGGCCAAACATGGCCTCTGATGTCAAAAGGTATGTGGTGTCTTGTTCAGTGTGCCAGATCACTAAGCCAAGCCAAAGAAAGCCAGCTGGCCTCATGGTACTGATCCAACCGCAAAGACCATGGGAGTACACTGGCGTGGACTATGTTGGCCCTCTGCCACGCACTGCAAGCGGTAATGCCTACATCATTGTGTTTGTGGATTACTTCTTGAAATGGATCGAAGTGAGTGCGGTGAGAGAAGCTACAGCACACGTAGCAGCTAACAACTTTATCAGTGATGTTTTTGCCAGACATGGGGCCCCCTCGTTCCTCATCTCTGACAGGAGAGCACCATTCGTTGGTGAACTCTTTGAGCATGTCGTTTCTACACTTGGTACCGAGCACAGGCTCACGACAGCTTACCATCCACAAACAAACGCCACTGAACGAGTGAACAGAACTCTCAAAACAGCCATTCGTGCGTATGTGGGAGCCAAACATACTACCTGTTACAAGTACATTCCCCAAATCTGTTTTGCTCTACGCACTGCACATCATGAAAGCACTGGTCTAAGTCCATCTATGATGCTGTATGGTCGAGAGTTGGACACGCCCCTTGACCTGGTTGTTCAACCCTCCTGTGATGGTGTTCATGGCCCTGGAGAAGGCCTGCGGACCTCGCTTCAGGAAGCACATGATCACGCTCGAGCTGTGCTGACTGAGAGCCACGAACGTCAGAAACGCTATTACGATCTGAAATGCCGCTGTGCCTCCTACAACGTCGGTGATCTCGTCAGAGCTAAATCCCACCACAAATCTGATGCAATGAGCAACTTCACTGCAAAGTTAGCCCCACTCTATGCTGGCCCCTACTGCATCTCCCAGAAGTTGTCAGACGTGAACTACAGACTTGCCCGAATCGACACCGGAGCAGATGCAGGAGTTTTTCATGTGGTGAACCTGCTACCATTTCACACATGCCACACAGCCTCTCCCCAACGGACAAGTCATGTGCCTGCTGTTTGCCAGAGCCCTGAGTCTGCGACCAACAACCTGCCTCCTGACCCGGATTTACTAGAACCGAGCAGTTCGAACATTGAAGTCTCTTCAACTTCTGCCGTCCCCATGTCTCTCAATGACAATGAATCTGTCTGTAACACTGACTCTGAACAGACCGACTCTACATTGATTCCTGTGACCGAGATTGCCACAGCGACTCATAGCTCTCTAACAGATGACTTATTATTGTCTGACTTGGTTGCTGCGCCTACTGAACGCTACGACTTGAGACCAAGACGTGTCCCCCGAGTAACGTCGGGATGGTCAGACACCAGGTGGACTAACGCTTTCCACACCAACCGACTTGACTTGAAGTAATGCTTTTGGGGTTCTTTGGCATATGTTCGCATGTTATGCGTCCACAATAATATCACTGATTTTGTTTTTATGACATACTAGGGAGATAGTGGATGTTGCTTTGTTTTGAGCCCACTGCCTGATTTGTGTTAAGGATTTGTTTTGTTGGAGTTTTGCATGTTAGAAAAAAAAAGGGTTCATTCACTTTGGTCGCCTGTATTGAACCTGTTTATTTACATCTTTTTCCCACTTAATGGACTTACACGGTATTCAGTGCCTGACATGTATGTCAGGCACTGTGGTGCCCCACTGAGTACACCCCTGTTTGGTTAGGACACCTTAAGTGCTTTACCATGTATGGTAGTATTTTAAGTATCTCAGAGTGGACGGCTGAGGTCAGCCTTTGTCTCACCAGGGGGGAATATGTAACAGTCAAGGTCATGTGATGTACCTTTAAGAGAGAGACTATGCCACACCACCAGAGGGCGCAACAGTTATTACTATTAGTCAGTCTACGTGGCGCTCTCGTTATGGACGTATGTCTAAAGTCGAGCTCCCGTCTTTATATTTTGCCACTCGACTCACAAGTGATGCATGGTTTCGTACCTGAGTCGGAAAATAAGTAGCCGTGTAACCTGGCATTGTATGGTTATATTTTTGTGTTTGTAATAAAGGCGAGCATTGTGGAAAACCCGAACCTGAGCAGCCGTGCACTTCCTGGCTAATTGTCCTAGCCTCTGATGCTCTCAAAAACCCGCCGACTCTGGAAATACAGATCCGGACCATCACACTTTGGTTGATTCGTGTCCGATACTTCTGGTTATTGCACATTGCTGTTCCCTCTAGTTCTGTCACTGTGAGGAGTCCTAAGTCGTAGTTTAAGTTTGTCCGTTTGGTTTAGGGTATGTTTTGAGTTAATGCCCAATTTTTCCATGTGTGTGTTTTAATGCCTCTACTGGTGGTTGGCTCTCACTGCGGTATTGTATCACTTCCTGTTCCGGAGCACAGCTGTGTTTTTCTGTATCTGTTAGCTGTTTAATCTGTGCAGTTAGATTGATCTAGTTATCTAGATTACGATTTGTTTCCCAGTGTAATCTTTACGTGCCTTAACTAAAGCACTCCCTCTGCTGAATCACCTCTAAATTATTTACACATTATTCACTTTGCGTGTTTTTAGGAATCCGCTAGCTTAGCGTAGCTACTAGCTCTTAGCCGATTTAGCATGGTGGCTTCTCCTGTCTCTCCCGCACTTTTCTGCTCTGGGTGTGAAATGTTTAGTTATTCCTCGGCCTCCTTTAGCAGTAATGGTACTTGTAATAAGTGTAGCTTATTCGTAGCTTTGGAGGCCAGGCTGGGCGAATTGGAGACTCGGCTCCGCACTGTGGAAAATTCTACAGCTAGCCAGGCCCCTGTAGTCGGTGCGGACCAAGGTAGCTTAGCCGCCGTTAGTTACCCCCTGGCAGATCCCGAGCAGCCAGGAAAGCAGGCCGACTGGGTGACTGTGAGGAGGAAGCGTAGCCCTAAACAGAAGCCCCGTGTACACCGCCAACCCGTTCACATCTCTAACCGTTTTTCCCCACTCGACGACACACCCGCCGAGGATCAAACTCTGGTTATTGGCGACTCTGTTTTGCGAAATGTGAAGTTAGCGACACCAGCAACCATAGTCAATTGTCTTCCGGGGGCCAGAGCAGGCGACATTGAAGGAAATTTGAAACTGCTGGCTAAGGCTAAGCGTAAATTTGGTAAGATTGTAATTCACGTCGGCAGTAATGACACCCGGTTACGCCAATCGAAGGTCACTAAAATTAACATTAAATCGGTGTGTAACTTTGCAAAAACAATGTCGGACTCTGTAGTTTTCTCTGGGCCCCTCCCCAATCAGACCGTGAGTGTCTTAAATCCTCCAAACCGTGACTATCCAGGGTTGGGACCAGGAAGCAGAGTTGTAGTCTTACACACCTCTCTGCAGCTTCTCTCCCCCTGCCATCCCCTCATTACCCCATCCCCGTAGAGACGGTGCCTGCTCCCAGACTACCAATAACCAGCAAAAATCTATTTAAGCATAAAAATTCAAAAAGAAAAAATAATATAGCACCTTCAACTGCACCACAGACTAAAACAGTTAAATGTGGTCTATTAAACATTAGGTCTCTCTCTTCTAAGTCCCTGTTAGTAAATGATATAATAATTGATCAACATATTGATTTATTCTGCCTTACAGAAACCTGGTTACAGCAGGATGAATATGTTAGTTTAAATGAGTCAACACCCCCAAGTCACACTAACTGTCAGAATGCTCGTAGCACAGGCCGAGGAGGAGGATTAGCAGCAATCTTCCATTCCAGCTTATTAATTAATCAAAAACCCAGACAGAGCTTTAATTAATTTGAAAACTTGACTCTTAGTCTTGTCCATCCAAATTGGAAGTCCCAAAAACCAGTTTTATTTGTTATTATCTATCGTCCACCTGGTCGTTACTGTGAGTTTCTCTGTGAATATTCAGACCTTTTGTCTGACTTAGTGCTTAGCTCAGATAAGATAATTATAGTGGGCGATTTTAACATCCACACAGATGCTGAGAATGACAGCCTCAACACTGCATTTAATCTATTATTAGACTCTATTGGCTTTGCTCAAAAAGTAAATGAGTCCACCCACTACTTTAATCATATCTTAGATCTTGTTCTGACTTATGGTATGGAAATAGAAGACTTAACAGTATTCCCTGAAAACTCCCTTCTGTCTGATCATTTCTTAATAACATTTACATTTACTCTGATGGACTACCCAGCAGTGGGGAATAAGTTTCATTACACTAGAAGTCTTTCAGAAAGCGCTGTAACTAGGTTTAAGGATATGATTCCTTCTTTATGTTCTCTAATGCCATATACCAACACAGTGCAGAGTAGCTACCTAAACTCTGTAAGTGAGATAGAGTATCTCGTCAATAGTTTTACATCCTCATTGAAGACAACTTTGGATGCTGTAGCTCCTCTAAAAAAGAGAGCTTTAAATCAGAAGTGCCTGACTCCGTGGTATAACTCACAAACTCGTAGCTTAAAGCAGATAACCCGTAAGTTGGAGAGGAAATGGCGTCTCACTAATTTAGAAGATCTTCACTTAGCCTGGAAAAAGAGTCTGTTGCTCTATAAAAAAGCCCTCCGTAAAGCTAGGACATCTTTCTACTCATCACTAATTGAAGAAAATAAGAACAACCCCAGGTTTCTTTTCAGCACTGTAGCCAGGCTGACAAAGAGTCAGAGCTCTATTGAGCTGAGTATTCCATTAACTTTAACTAGTAATGACTTCATGACTTTCTTTGCTAACAAAATTTTAACTATTAGAGAAAAAATTACTCATAACCATCCCAAAGACGTATCGTTATCTTTGGCTGCTTTCAGTGATGCCGGTATTTGGTTAGACTCTTTCTCTCCGATTGTTCTGTCTGAGTTATTTTCATTAGTTACTTCATCCAAACCATCAACATGTTTATTAGACCCCATTCCTACCAGGCTGCTCAAGGAAGCCCTACCATTATTTAATGCTTCGATCTTAAATATGATCAATCTATCTTTGTTAGTTGGCTATGTACCACAGGCTTTTAAGGTGGCAGTAATTAAACCATTACTTAAAAAGCCATCACTTGACCCAGCTATCTTAGCTAATTATAGGCCAATCTCCAACCTTCCTTTTCTCTCAAAAATTCTTGAAAGGGTAGTTGTAAAACAGCTAACTGATCATCTGCAGAGGAATGGTCTATTTGAAGAGTTGACCATAAAATTTTATTACAGAGATTAGAGCATGCCATAGGTATTAAAGGCACTGCGCTGCGGTGGTTTGAATCATATTTGTCTAATAGATTACAATTTGTTCATGTAAATGGGGAATCTTCTTCACAGACTAAAGTTAATTATGGAGTTCCTCAAGGTTCTGTGCTAGGACCAATTTTATTCACTTTATACATGCTTCCCTTAGGCAGTATTATTAGACTGTATTGCTTAAATTTTCATTGTTACGCAGATGATACCCAGCTTTATCTATCCATGAAGCCAGAGGACACACACCAATTAGCTAAACTGCAGGATTGTCTTACAGACATAAAGACATGGATGACCTCTAATTTCCTGCTTTTAAACTCAGATAAAGTTATTGTACTTGGCCCCACAAATCTTAGAAACATGGTGTCTAACCAGATCCTTACTGTGGATGGCATTACCCTGACCTCTAGTAATAATGTGAGAAATCTTGGAGTCATTTTTGATCAGGATATGTCATTCAAAGCGCATATTAAACAAATATGTAGGACTGCTTTTTTGCATTTACGCAATATCTCTAAAATCAGAAAGGTCTTGTCTCAGAGTGATGCTGAAAAACTAATTAATGCATTTATTTCCTCTAGGCTGGACTATTGTAATTCATTATTATCAGGTTGTCCTAAAAGTTCCCTAAAAAGCCTTCAGTTAATTCAAAATGCTGCAGCTAGAGTACTGACGGGGACTAGAAGGAGAGAGCATATCTCACCCATATTGGCCTCTCTTCATTGGCTTCCTGTTAATTCTAGAATAGAATTTAAAATTCTTCTTCTTACTTATAAGGTTTTGAATAATCAGGTCCCATCTTATCTTAGGGACCTCGTAGTACCATATCACCCCAATAGAGCGCTTCGCTCTCAGACTGCAGGCTTACTTGTAGTTCCTAGGGTTTGTAAGAGTAGAATGGGAGGCAGAGCCTTCAGCTTTCAGGCTCCTCTCCTGTGGAACCAGCTCCCAATTCAGATCAGGGAGACAGACACCCTCTCTACTTTTAAGATTAGGCTTAAAACTTTCCTTTTTGCTAAAGCTTATAGTTAGGGCTGGATCAGGTGACCCTGAACCATCCCTTAGTTATGCTGCTATAGACGTAGACTGCTGGGGGGTTCCCATGATGCACTGTTTCTTTCTCTTTTTGCTCTGTATGCACCACTCTGCATTTAATCATTAGTGATCGATCTCTGCTCCCCTCCACAGCATGTCTTTTTCCTGGTTCTCTCCCTCAGCCCCAACCAGTCCCAGCAGAAGACTGCCCCTCCCTGAGCCTGGTTCTGCTGGAGGTTTCTTCCTGTTAAAAGGGAGTTTTTCCTTCCCACTGTAGCCAAGTGCTTGCTCACAGGGGGTCGTTTTGACCGTTGGGGTTTTACATAATTATTGTATGGCCTTGCCTTACAATATAAAGCGCCTTGGGGCAACTGTTTGTTGTGATTTGGCGCTATATAAAAAAATTGATTGATTGATTGATTGATGTTTAGAAGTCATCATTTCTATATTACTAGAGCTCGTTGCTGAAGAATACATTACTCATATGCTCATAGTGATCAATATTTATCAATGCTTATTAAACATGTAAACAATATTCAAATGTGCAAACATTTTTGTGATGTCATTTGCTGAGTTTTTCAGTTAGTGATTGTTGGCTGAAAACCTTATCAGAAGACTTCACAGAGCGTGTGGGTAGGACCATGCCATGAAAAAGAGGGATCAAGACCACCCAGATGAAGGATAATGCCCAAGATTAGCAGAAAGACGCTGTAGTAGCTTAGGGTATAAATTTAAATGCCAGCCCACTGTTCAGGGTTCCTCTTTGCTGTCAGCTTGCTGGGACACCAGATTGCTGGTTGGAAGCTCACAGCTCCTGGGACCCTCAGAACTTCTGGGTATGTTTTTGTTTATCTCACTCATTCTGTAAAACTTACATTCTGTCAAAATTTGTGACATTTAAATCAATGTTCAATAAATTTCTGAGTGGTGGACTAGCCCTCAGAGTAATTGTGTTTGAATTTAAATGACTGGTTAATACCTTCTTTCACATCAACGGATGCGTGGGGATGAGAGGCAGGGGGAGGCGAGGTCACAGGAGACCCCTGTAATATCCCAATACTGTCCAGTGTCCAGCACGCCCTCCACACCTTTATCTGGCTGGCAAGGAATCAAGTTACACACAATTATATATTATAAATATATATATATATATATATATATATATATATATATATTAAAATCTTCTAAATGACCATGTGAGAGCAACAGGTCTGAACTTGAGAATCAGAATCACTTTTATTGTCATTGTCAGGTGACCCTGGACCATCCCTTAGTTATGCTGCTATAGACTTAGACTGCTGGGGGGTTCCCATGATGCACTGAGTGTTTCTTTCTCTTTTTGCTCTGTATGCATCACTCTGCATTTAATCATTAGTGATCGATCTCTGCTCCCCTCCACAGCATGTCTTTTTCCTGGTTCTCTCCCTCAGCCCCAACCAGTCCCAGCAGAAGACTGCCCCTCCCTGAGCCTGGTTCTGCTGGAGGTTTCTTCCTGTTAAAAGGGAGTTTTTCCTTCCCACTGTAGCCAAGTGCTTGCTCACAGGGGGTCATTTTGACCGTTGGGGTCTTACATAATTATTGTATGGCCTTGCCTTACAATATAAAGCGCCTTGGGGCAACTGTTTGTTGTGATTTGGCGCTATATAAAAAAAAAAGTTGATTGAAAAAGTTGATTGATTATATAATGAAATTGCTTTTGACTTCTCCTTATAAAAAATACAATATGCAAAAAATACAATTAAATTAAAATAGAAAAGTATGTACAGTGCTAAACATAAATGCATAGTGCACTTGTACAACAGTTCGCTGTGCAAAATTGCAGGTGAGGTAAGTCAGTGTAGTGTACAGATATATGGTCCAGTGTCTGTAGGCTGTGTGTTCTGTAAATGAGCAAGAGGGCAGGGTGTGATGGAGGCGACAGTGCAGACGGGTTCTACTGGACATTATTGTTCTGAACCATTTCCCAATTGTTAGCAGTTCAAACAGGAAGTTGCTGGGGTGTGTTGTGCCCATTACAATGTCTCTGGCCTTGTTACTCAGTATGCTGGCGTACAGCGTGTCAAGGTGAGGGAGCTCGATACCGATGGTGCGCTCAGCTGCCTTCAGCACCCTACCAACTTGTTTAACTGCCTAGGACTCCGACGAGGGTGGTCCCATCTCCTCCTCTCTCCTCTATCTCTGCTCCAACCTTCAATTCCCTACTTCACCAGAATGTGAATTCTTCAAACTATATTGGATTAACCATGGAATTGATCAGCTGGTCTCTGAACGCTATTGACACCATTTTTTCAACAAGGAAATCAGGGCCGGGGAACCCTGCATGCCCAGATGGAACCTACACTGCGGGCTATGTTGTTGATGCCTGGGAGAAATGGCGTGTCGCATGCTTGGTGCCATTCTCTGTGGAAGACATCGAAGATCTATTTATATTTGGTTTTATTGTAGGAGGGCTGGTACTTATTGGTTTATGTGCTGCCCTAACCTACTGGAGAATCGGCAAGACGGCTGCCACCAGAACCATGACCCCTCACCTGTCCGTCATGATTAATGAGTTGGGCAAAGCAATACATTCTCAGACTGCATTAACCCTTGAACTCAGACGCAAATTGAATAACATCTCGGAGCAAATGCGCGCCATGCAAAGGAAGATGTTGGAGACCACAGAATATTCATAAATTGGATCTGGTTGTTCATGTGAGCTGCAAAGGTGTTTTCACTGCTCAGCCATAAACATGGCAGGCTTATCAGCCTCTGAAGGACAAAATGCCCCGTTGTTTTCCTCCAGAAGAATTTCTAAGGCCTTGGTGAACCATTCGGCTGCCTTCTTTCTTATCTCTGCAACTCCAGCACACACGGACAGAAACTGACATAAACTTAACTCATTTGCCACTCACACATGGACAGAGACTGATACGCATGCTCCCACCCCCTACCCCCTCCTTTGTCCCCATCCCCCACCTCATCCGGCTCCCACTCACGCCACTCCCTTCCCCCTCCGGGTTGCAGCATAGCTTTAGCTGCTGTAGCTCCCCCCCCATGCTGGTGGCTGTGCAACCACATGTTGCTGTGGCTCCCTCACACTCACACTGCCTCAATTCGGATAATGAACTGTTTCAAAGTTTAGTGCACATAAACAATGTCAAATGTATATGTGTGGTCTTTAATTCAGATGTGTGCCATTATTACAGTAAACAAGTAATAATTGTGGATTAATTGCTGTATCTTTGTTGGGAAAGTGTAGTGACATGGACCCACAACAGGGGGCATAAATGAACGGACAATGGATAAGCCAAAATATAACAATTTAATGTTGCAAATTGTGCACAACGGAATACAGACAAATGCAGTTTGAGAATGATAGTCAATTATACGAAAAGTGACGTGTGGGCAAGCTCGAGGATAGAAGACGTCCATCCAAAGAAGAGCCGGGTCCCACATGGCTTCCACCGCCAACGGATCTGAAGAACACCAGAGCTGACAAGTTCTGAATCTCCAGGTGGCCACCGTCTCCAGCTGTCAGACCTGGTACTGCTGGCAGGAAGCAGAGACAGTTAATGGTGGGTGTGTGGATACACACCCAGTAAATCCTCACACACAGATACAGTTCCTCCAGGAGGGAGCACCTCCACCTCCGAAGTAGGAACACACTAGCAGCTCCTGTTACCACTTATCTGGATGGAGTGAGAGGCGAAGACATCGCTTCTCTCACTACACGCCAACCCAGCAGAGTGCACCACAGGAAAAATGGCTGCAAAACAGATCAGACGTAAGTCACAGTAGGGATACAGCAGAGAATATTACCTCAGTAGTAGATGATATCTCGGCAGCGAGGTGGAGTTGCTGCCCGGCTTTTATGGTGATGTGGTGATGATGAGTGACAGCTGGTGCTGTTGATGAGTGACAGCTGTCACTCCCAGTTGCTCCGACGCCCTCTCGTGCCTGAAGCCCGCACTTCAGGCAGGGTGCCCTCTGGTGGTGGGCCAGCAGTACCTCCTCTTCAACGGCCCACATAACAATCTTGTCTGTGGTAACTGGAGTGTAGACGTAATCTTGTTGTTGCACTGACAATAAATCTCATCTATCTAAAATTTCATGATTTGGGGATTAGTATGATGGTTGAGATCTTCCAGATTGTAGGTATCAGACTAAAGTTTAGACTAATTCGGCTCCTCAATTTCAATTTAATTTCAATGTATTAATTTATATAGCGCCATCTCACGACATAGTCGCCCAAGGCGCTTCACATAACACACAATTTATGACAACACAAGTAATTTAAAATCAAAATTTAAAATCAAAAGTGCACAATAAAAAGGTAAAACACAGAATAAAAATAAAGTACAAAGTAAACATAAAACAGAATACATTAATAAGACAGTCTTAAAAAGTGGGTCTTCAGTCTTGATTTAAAAGTCTCCACCATGTCAGACTGCCTAATAACTGCAGGTAGATCATTCAAAAGATTAGGGCCACGGTAGGAGAAGACTCTATACCCCACAGACTTTTTATTCACCCTTGGAATACACAGAAGCCCTGCGCCCTGCAAACGCAAGGGCCGCGCAGTTACGTAGGGCTTAACCAAGTCCACCAGGTAGGAAAGAGCCTGTCCATAAACAATTTTATAGACCAGCAACAGGACTTTAAAATCCGATCTGGCAAAAACCGGAAGCCAATAAAGGGATGGATGCAATGTGGTCAAACTTTCTACTTTGTGTCAAAAGTCTGGCAGCAGCATTCTGCAAGAATTGAAGACCCCGAATGTTAGACTGCGGTAGACCAGAAAATAAAGCATTACAATAATCCAGTCTGGAAGAAATAAATGCATGTATCAAAGTCTCAGCATCACCCATAGACAGGATGGGACGAATCCTCACCATGTTTCACAGATGGAAGAAGGCAGTCCTTGTAATGTCTCTAATGTGGGGGCCAAAGGATAACGTGGGATCAAAAAGTACCCCAAGATTTCTCACTTTGTCTGTGATGTATAACACACGAACCCAAATTAAGCGCCAGCTGGCCAAATTGATGCCGATGTCTGGCTAGACCAAGAACCATCATTTCAGTCTTATCACAATTTAAGAGTAGGAAATGACTAGACAACCAACTTCTCACAGATACAAGACAATCTTCTAAGGATTTTATATGGGTAAGATTACCAACAGTTACGGGCATGTACAATTGAGTATCATTAGCATAACAATGAAAGGCAATCCCATAATGCTGCAGAATATGCCCAAGGGTCGCTATATAAAGTGAGAAAAGCAAGGGGCCTAACACAGACCCCTGTGGAACCCCAAATTTCATTTCACCAAGGCCAGAGGTAGTGTTATAATACACAACACAATGAGTACGACTGGACAAGTATGATGTTAACCAAGCAAGGACACTTCCAGTAATCCCAAAGTAATTTCCCAGCCTATCAAGTAAAACACGATGATCCACAGTATCAAACGCAGCACTAAAACCATCGTGGTGTCCAAATCCATTGCAGACAGAAAATCATTCACCACTCTAATAAGCGCTGTCTCTGTGGAGTGATGTTTTCTAAAAGCAGACTGCATTTCTTCAAAAAAATCATTCTCAGTAAGATGGTCCACAAGCTGCCGTGAGACCTCTTTTTCCAGAATTTTAGAGCAGAATGACAGATTTGATATCGCCCTGTAATTATTCAGTACACCAGGGTCAAGACCAGATTTCTTAAGCAAAGGTTTAATCACTGCAGATTTAAAACACCCAATAGAACCAAAGCTTAATGAAAGATTAACAATTTCCAACACAGGGCCATAGGTCCTTAAACAATTTTGTTGGTATAGGATCAAATACGCAGGTTGTGCTTTTTGTAGACGTCACAAGCTTCGCCAGCACGTCTAGTGAAATTGTGTCACATTCTGTAAATCTAGGTGTCACCTCATTAATAACACCCACCTCCACAGCAGGGTGCAATGATTGAGCCAAGGCATGTTGAGATATGGTCAATCTAATGTCTTCTATTTTCTTCTCAAAATAATCCAAGAAGTCCTGAGCTACAAACGGAGAATGGCTAACAGGTGACCGTCCATGGATAAGAAATGCTACCGTGTCAAACAAAAATTTTGAGTTGTGCTTGTTTTTACTGATCAAATCCAAATAGTAGGCTGCTTTGTAGTCCATAGTGTATCATGCTATGCAAGGTGGAACACCTCTAATTTGGAGCTACACCACTTCCGTTCCAGACTTCTAGCCTTCTGCCTGAGGTCCCACAAGTAACCACTGAACCAAGGCGACTGCACTTTGGGAAGGCAAGGCCTTAATAAAGGAGGCACAATCTCATCAAGTGTAGTTTTGAGTACCGAGTTCAAACTATCCACCAGACTGTTTACTGATTGAGAATTCTGCAAAGTTGAAGCTAAAAGATCAGGCAATCTAGCTTCAACTTTAGTCCTAGTTGAAGGTTTAATGCGTTGCCGCAGTAATAGGCACTGGGCTGCTCCACTAAACACGAGAGTATAAATATAAACTTAATAAGTGAGTGGCAGGATACCAGTTCCAATGTCATCCAATGTAGTAATACGTATTAAATTAGAAAAACATATCCCCCTATAATTTCTACGAACATCTGCAGGAGCAGGCCACAGTCTCAACTTGATAAATCTCCCTCCCGAAAAAAACACTATCACCACCTTGGATTGTCTGCACAAAATTCCCCGCTAAACTAGTGGATCCCACACCCACATTCATCCCGTCCTCTGCGACCTGCTGTATACTCCTAGTGTTACCCTCCCTGCAGAGCCCTATCTATATTCGCGGACAAGATGGCAACTCCTTCTCTAGTAGGGTGAAAGCCATTCGGCATCAACAAATCACGCCGGTCCCAGAACAAAGGACAATTATCAACAAAACCAAAACCGTGTTTTGTACAAAATTGTGCCAGCCACCTATTTAACAATAACAGCCTGCTAAAAACCTCATCACCACCCCAGGAGGGGAGGGGACCTGAAACTATTAATCGATGCCGACACGAACTTCTAGCAAGGTCACAAGTCCTCTCTATATTCATTTTCGTGACTTCTGAATGCTTCATCTTAACATCAATTGCACCAACATGAATAACTATATGACTGTATTTCATGTCAGGTTTCTTGGTCTGTTTACCATTTTGCAGCATCAGTACCCTGAGGTGGGAGGCAATGTCAGGAGTTCTCACCCCAGGAAAACATTCAACATCAGGCAACATCTGCAAATCAACCTTGTGGGTGATGGAATCCCCTATGAATAACACCCGATGTTTCGGCCTGGGGACATGAGTGGAGGTCAGTGGGCTCAAAAAACTGACATCAGGCATATCCAGAGAAGAAAATCAGTTCATTGTTTGCAAAGGCGAATATAATTTGGGTGCCACAACCGAGCGCCGCGCCCCACGTGACTTCCGCCGAGCCCCTCGTGACTTCCTCCACCTGACTACAGTCTGAAAACCATCCTCCCCGGCTGGCACCTCTTTACTAATGCCAATAGGCATAACAGCTGGCTCATCATCAACCATGCCTGTAACATCAATCCCCACAAGACTAATAAACTGTTCCAACTTACGAACACGGCTCTCCAAGAGAGCCACCCTCTCAGCCAGCATCATAAAAAAGTTTCTTAAAAACACCAAAAACCACAGACATGAACCCACTCCTAAAATTAATAAAATACTGATAAAATAGTAAAATAAAACAATAAAATAAGATTCACAACAATAATCAGCCAAGCTGAGCACAGCTAGCTCAGTTGGCTTAGCATAACTTAGCTTAGCTTGTCCTGAAAACATCACAGCTTCCCCGCAGAAACGACTAACTGCCAATGTAATGGCAGCCTCTGCCGCTGCAGCAGGCCAGGCTGAAAGGCTCCGGCAAGTCACGGGTCCAGCTGGCGACCGCCACAGAGTCACAGGTTAGGCTATAGGTCTATAGCGATTCACAGTCCCGGCTAGGGGCCTCCCAAAGCAAGCCGCGGTCCGACCGGCAGACGTGAAACGAGCCACAGACCTGATTCGCGACTCTCAACGAGCCACAGGCCCAGTCAGCGGCACCAGACAAGCCGCAAATCTGGCTGGCTGCCTCCAACGTGCCGCAGGCGCGGAAAGCAAACAGCACTGCCAGCCGCCCCGACGAGCCACAAGCCTGGATGGGGCGCTAACACGGCTGGAAGCCTATGTGGCAGACTCCAGATGTGGTCGCAAGTGATACAGCCATCTGCACTGCTGCTGCTTGCTCTGGTCATGCTGCTGCACACGCTGCTCTGGGGCTGTTGGTGTTTAAACTTTTAAATCAGCTTCTGTGATCAGATTCTCTTATCAGATGTGGCAGAATCTTCACACCGTTCCCAGTTCACTATTTCTGCACACAACAGCACCACCCTGAACAGCAACAGGAAGCACATCACCAGTGACCCCTTGAACAGACCATCACAGTGACCCATCTGAGAGGGTCAGCTCCAGTCCAGGAATCTGAAGAACCCTGACTCAGGTGGTTCTGAATGACATAATACAGGTCTTGAGCTTACTGTCACATAGTGCACACAATATGAAGACACAACAAAGAGCCAATAAACCCAGCCCCAGAACAGACTTTACTTGGATCCAGTGGTGCAGCAGAGGCTGTCAATAGTACAGTGCAAACATTTTATAAAATACCACACTGTTTGTTTGAAAGAGCTTCAAACAATCAACTCACCATTTTTTAATCAAGTGAAACCACAATGGTGACTGCTTGATGTGAAAATGCATCAGAACACATTCAAGCCTTCAAAGACAGAGTGGGGTTTTACCATCAGAACCCTCATACCACTGATCCCATCAAACCATCAGAACCCTCATACCATCAATCCCATTAAACCATCAGAACCCTAATACCATCAACCCCATTAAACCATCAGAACCCTAATACCATCAACCCCATTAAACCATCAGAACCCTCACACCATCAATCCCATCAAACCTCCAGAACCCTCAAACCATGAATCCCATTAAACCACCAGAACCCCCAAACCATCTGTCCCATCAAACCATCAAAACCCTCAAACCATCAATCCTATCAAACCATCAGAACCCTGAAACCATCAATCCCATCAAACCACCAGAACCCTCAAACCATCAATCCCATTAAACCACCAGAACCCTCATACCATCATTCCCATCAAACCATCAAAACCATCAATCCTATCAAACCATCAGAACCCTCATGCCATCGATCCCATCAAAGCATCATACCACTGATCCCATCAAACCATCAATCCATCAGAACCCTCAAACCATCAGTCCCATCAAACTATCAGAACCCTCATACCATCACTCCCATTAAACCATCAGAACCCTCATACCATCAATCCCATCAAACCATCAAAACCCTCATACCATCAATCCCATCAAGCCATCAGTTGCATCAAACCATTATTTAAATTAAACCATCAATACCCTCATACCATCACTCCCATTAAACCATCAGTCCTATCAAACCATGAATTCCATCAAACCATCAGAACCCTCACACCATCAATCCCATCAAACCTCCAGAACCCTCAAACCATGAATCCCATTAAACCACCAGAACCCCCAAACCATCTGTCCCATCAAACCAACAAAACCCTCAAACGATCAATCCTATCAAACCATCAGAACCTTCACACCATCAATCCCATCAAACCACCAGAACCCTCAAACCATCAATCCCATCAAACCATCAGAACCCTCATACCATCAATCCCATCAAACCATTATTTCAATCAAACCATCAATCCCATCAAACCATCAGAACCCTCATACCATCAATCCCATTAAACCATCAGAACCCTCATACCATCAATCCCATCAAACCATCAGAACCCTCATACCATCAATCCCATTAAACCATTATTTCCATCAAACCATCAGTCCCATCAAACCATCAGAACCCTCATGCCATCAATCCCATCAAACCATCAGAACCCTCATACCATCAATCCCATTAAACCATCAGAACCCTCATACCATCAATCCCATCAAACCATCAGAACCCTCATACCATCACTCGCATTAAACCATCAGAACCCTCATACCATCAATCCCATCAAACCATCAGAACCCTCATATCATCAATCCCATTAAACCATCAGAACCCTCATACCATCAATACCATCAAACCATCAATCCCATCAAACTGTCTACTGGTGGTTGGCTCTCACTGCGGTATTGTATCACTTCCTGTTCCGGAGCACAGCAGTGTTTTTCTGTATCTGTTAGCTGTTTAATCTGCGCAGTTAGATTGATCTAGTTATCTAGATTACGATTTGTTTCCCAGTGTAATCTTTACGTGCCTTAACTAAAGCACTCCTTCTGCTGAATCACCTCTAAATTATTTACACATTATTCACTTTGCGTGTTTTTAGGAATCCGCTAGCTTAGCGTAGCTACTAGCTCTTAGCCGATTTAGCATGGCGGCTTCTCCTGTCTCTCCCGCACTTTTCTGCTCTGGGTGTGAAATGTTTAGTTATTCCTCGGCCTCCTTTAGCAGTAACGGTACTTGTAATAAGTGTAGCTTATTCGTAGCTTTGGAGGCCAGGCTGGGCGAATTGGAGACTCGGCTCCGCACCGTGGAAAATTCTACAGCTAGCCAGGCCCCTGTAGTCGGTGCGGACCAAAGTAGCTTAGCCGCCGTTAGTTACCCCCTGGCAGATCCCGAGCAGCCGGGAAAGCAGGCTGACTGGGTGACTGTGAGGAGGAAGCGTAGCCCTAAACAGAAGCCCCGTGAACACCGCCAACCCGTTCACATCTCTAACCATTTTTCCCCACTCGACGACACACCCGCCGAGGATCAAACTCTGGTTATTGGCGACTCTGTTTTGCGAAATGTGAAGTTAGCGACACCAGCAACCATAGTCAATTGTCTTCCGGGGGCCAGAGCAGGCGACATTGAAGGAAATTTGAAACTGCTGGCTAAGGCTAAGCGTAAATTTGGTAAGATTGTAATTCACGTCGGCAGTAATGACACCCGGTTACGCCAATCGGAGGTCACTAAAATTAACATTAAATCGGTGTGTAACTTTGCAAAAACAATGTCGGACTCTGTAGTTTTCTCTGGGCCCCTCCCCAATCAGACCGGGAGTGTCTTAAATCCTCCAAACCGTGACTATCCAGGGTTGGGACCAGGAAGCAGAGTTGTAGTCTTACACACCTCTCTGCAGCTTCTCTCCCCCTGCCATCCCCTCATTACCCCATCCCCGTAGAGACGGTGCCTGCTCCCAGACTACCAATAACCAGCAAAAATCTATTTAAGCATAAAAATTCAAAAAGAAAAAATAATATAGCACCTTCAACTGCACCACAGACTAAAACAGTTAAATGTGGTCTATTAAACATTAGGTCTCTCTCTTCTAAGTCCCTGTTAGTAAATGATATAATAATTGATCAACATATTGATTTATTCTGCCTTACAGAAACCTGGTTACAGCAGGATGAATATGTTAGTTTAAATGAGTCAACACCCCCAAGTCACACTAACTGTCAGAATGCTCGTAGCACGGGCCGAGGCAGAGGATTAGCAGCAATCTTCCATTCCAGCTTATTAATTAATCAAAAACCCAGACAGAGCTTTAATTCATTTGAAAACTTGACTCTTAGTCTTGTCCATCCAAATTGGAAGTCCCAAAAACCAGTTTTATTTGTTATTATCTATCGTCCACCTGGTCGTTACTGTGAGTTTCTCTGTGAATATTCAGACCTTTTGTCTGACTTAGTGCTTAGCTCAGATAAGATAATTATAGTGGGCGATTTTAACATCCACACAGATGCTGAGAATGACAGCCTCAACACTGCATTTAATCTATTATTAGACTCTATTGGCTTTGCTCAAAAAGTAAATGAGTCCACCCACCACTTTAATCATATCTTAGATCTTGTTCTGACTTATGGTATGGAAATAGAAGACTTAACAGTATTCCCTGAAAACTCCCTTCTGTCTGATCATTTCTTAATAACATTTACATTTACTCTGATGGACTACCCAGCAGTGGGGAATAAGTTTCATTACACTAGAAGTCTTTCAGAAAGCGCTGTAACTAGGTTTAAGGATATGATTCCTTCTTTATGTTCTCTAATGCCATATACCAACACAGTGCAGAGTAGCTACCTAAACTCTGTAAGTGAGATAGAGTATCTCGTTAATAGTTTTACATCCTCATTGAAGACAACTTTGGATGCTGTAGCTCCTCTAAAAAACAGAGCTTTAAATCAGAAGTGCCTGACTCTGTGGTATAACTCACAAACTCGTAGCTTAAAGCAGATAACCCGTAAGTTGGAGAGGAAATGGCATCTCACTAATTTAGAAGATCTTCACTTAGCCTGGAAAAAGAGTCTGTTGCTCTATAAAAAAGCCCTCCGTAAAGCTAGGACATCTTTCTACTCATCACTAATTGAAGAAAATAAGAACAACCCCAGGTTTCTTTTCTTTTTTTCTTTTCTTTTTCTTTTTAATATTTATTTCATTCATTTAAAAGAAAAACAGAAAAGCAAAAAACAAAAGCACCACAATACCAGAATGAAAAGGAGCAGAAAGAAGAACAAGTCTTATGATTTCTGCCCCTTTTAACAATACAATCTTTCAATATACAGCATCATAGTCAACATTATTTAACAGATTGCATTTCTTTAACTTGTCACATACCACTGACCCATTTCATAATTATGACCATTAATTAATAGATTACATCACTGACAGGTTATATTTAAACTTAAGACACTCCAAACATTATTAACAGTTTACTTTTTCTTTTTTTTTTTACTTTCTTGCAGCCCACTGACTTACTTCATAGTTTCATACTTACTTAATACATCTAATTTAATATGTTTTTTAAATAATTTAAGTGACCTTAATTCTTTAATTTCTTTATTAAGATTGTTCCATAATTTGACACCATTTACTGCAATACTCCTTTCCTTTACTTTGGTTCTAAATCTTGGTTTTTTAAAGACTTCTATTCCTTTCAATTTATAACTACTTACTCTTTTTTCAAACATATTTTGAATGTTTGTTGGTAAAGTATTTTTATTAACTTGGTACATCGTTTGTAATATTTTCAAATCAACTAAATCATGAAATTTAAGTACCCTATACTTAATAAACAATGGATTAGATGGATCTCTAAAACCACTGTTACTAATCACTTTTAAAGCTCTTTTCTGCAAAATAAATAAAGGTTGTATATAGGTTGTATATGTTGATCCCCAGATTTCTACACAGTAAGTTAAATATGGGACAATCAATGAATTGTACAATGTTAATAAACCATAACTATTTAATGAATATTTTACTTTATGCAAAACAGCAATGGCTTTCGCTATTTTTCCTTTTATGTAATTTATGTGTGACTTCCATGTAAGATCTTCATCAATCATGACTCCTAAAAATTTCATTTCTTTTACCCTTTGTATATCCATTCCATCTATTTGTAATGACACATTATTTTCTTTCGCTCTATCATTAAACAATATGAAATTTGTCTTATTAATATTTAGTGACAATCTGTTTATATCAAACCAATGTTTAACTTTTTCCAACTCTGTATTTATCACTTGTGCTACTTCCTGTATATCTGATCCAGAGTAAAACAGCGTTGTATCATCAGCAAATAAAATGCTGCCAAGCACATTGGATACATTCACAAAATCATTGATATACAAAATAAACAGTTTGGGTCCAAGTACCGATCCTTGTGGTACTCCATAAATAATGTTACACAGTTCTGATTTGGTATTATTTATCTGAACAAACTGTTTTCTATTTTCTAAGTAGCTTTTTACCCACTGATGTGCAACACCTCTTATTCCATATTGTTGTAACTTGTGGAGCAATCTTGAGTGGTCTATAACATCAAAAGCCTTTTTCAGGTCAATAAAAATACTTACAAAATAATCCTTATTATCTATTGTTGTTGATATTTTCTCTATTAGTTCCATAATTGCCATAGCTGTCGAATGTTTTATTCTGAATCCATACTGAGCATTATTTAAAATATGATGTTTCTCAATAAATTTATCCAATCTTGTTACAAAAACTTTTTCCATAATTTTAGAAAACTGTGGAAGCAATGATACTGGCCTGTAATTAGAAAAATTATGTTTGTCTCCATTTTTATATAATGGGACTACCTTAGCAATTTTCATTTCATCTGGAAAAACCCCAGTTGACAGAGACAGATTACAAATATAAGTAAATGGTTCAATAACAATTTCTATTATACTTTTTACAGTCATCATGTCTAAATCTTCATGGTCAGTTGATCTTTTGCTTACACAGTTTTTTACAATATTTCTTATTTCATCTTTTTCCACATTGTCCAGGAAAATACTATTGACCGTATTTACCAATGTACATAATTTATCTTCTATTATTGGTTTATTTCCCACCAGACTTGACCCTACATTTGAAAAATAATCATTAAACCCATTTGCAACGTCTTTTATATCATATATCTCTTTATTTTCCTTAACAAAGTAATTTGGAATAGTTTCTTTCGTTCCATCACTATCAATCACACTTTTTATAATTCCCCATGTTACCCTCATATTATCTTTACTCTTATTTAGTTTTTCACTGTAATAATCTTTTTTTTGTTTCCTAATTATTGTTAATAGTTTATTTTTATATTTTTTGTATTTATGTTCTGATTCCTTTGTTTGCAATTTTAAAAAGCACCTGTATAAATAGTTTTTCTTTGCACAAGCATTTTTTATTCCCTTTGTCAGCCATGGTTTATTTACTCTTTTCTTACTAATTTCAATTAATTTACAATTTTTATTGTATGATTTCATCAATATTTTCATAAATGAGTTATATGCTACATTAACATCACTGACATAAACTTCTTCCCAGTTTTGATTTTTAAGGTCATATTTTAATGCCTCTAAGGCTTTTACTGACTTATCTCTTTTAAAGTTTATATCAGTTTTTTTGTTGTACCTATTTTTATATTTAAATATTGAAAAAATTGGTAAATGGTCGCTAATATCTGTCATGAAGATCCCATTCTTGATAATTTCATCTGTTCTGTTTGTAAATATATTATCAATTACCGTTGCACTTTGCGATGTAATTCTGGTTGGTTTTGTTATCAAGGGGAATAACCCCAAACTATACATTGAATTCACAAAATCACTTAATCTTTGGCAGCTGGAGCTTTCTATGTTAATATTAAAGTCCCCACACATAAAAAGCGTTTTGTTTTTAATTTGATGGAATAATTCAATTATTTTATCTGTAAATTTCACAACACAAGAATCTGGTGCTCTGTATACACAACTAACTAAAATATTCTTAGATGTTTCATGTACAAGTTCCACTGTTACAATTTCTATGACATCATTCATAATTGTCATTTCTTCAACAATTGTACACATCAGATCTGTTTTTGTATACAGAGCAATACCACTGCCTTTTTTATATCTTCTGTTTACAAAATACAGCTCATATCCCTCCATTTGAACTTCATCCATGAGATCATCTTTAAGCCAAGATTCAGTGATTGCAACAATACTAAATCTATTTTTAAACTGATTTAAATAATCTTTTATTTGTGACATTTTACAATACAAGCTTCGACTGTTTATATGTATGAGTGACAGGGTATCTTCTGCAATTTTTTCACTATTCAGCTGTTCTACTGTATAATACTCACAACCAATCGTTTTTAAGTCAAATATACTTTCATCAATATTAGTGTCTATGTCATATATTTTATCCTCTGTTTCCATGTTTGATCTGATTTTTTGTTGGTCCAATTACCAACAGATGTTATATTTGATTGTCTATTCAGGTCTGTATTTCGTAAGGTCCTCCATGTTTTTGATTTGTATACCGTTTGTTCCTTCTTTCACTCTAATCCACATCCTACAATTCCAGACCCATGTAGCAACAATATGTTTCTGTTTTCTTAGTAGTCTTGCTTCCCTAGCAATATCTGCATTTTTCTTTGTTAGATGCTCATTTATATAGACACTCGTTCCTTTCAAATTCTTTGCCTGTCTTAATAACTCATATTTATATTTTCTGCTTGTAAATCGTATAACAATGTTAGTTTATTTTTTCTATCTTTAGTTGGAATAGTATAACAGTCTGATATTGTATCTTGATGGATGACAACACCTTTTTGATATAAAAAGTTTGTAACTTGTTGTTCCAATGATTGTCTTTCTTCAGGTGGTGCATCCTCCCCACTGGTTCCACCAGAATCCACCACCCTTGCATATGTCCGATGCCTTGTTTCTAGTCCAGATATTATAACGTCATCTTTTCTAGTAAATTGTTCAAGTTCATATACACGTTGCTCAAGTTTCTTAATGATCTTGTCCTTCTCTTTAACCAGATTTTGGAGTTCTTTAATTTCCACCATCAGTTTGTCTAGATTAGACATGTCTTTTGATATATGGTTTAATGAGGTCTTTATCTCCTCTATATCTTCCTCGAGTTTATCTGTTTTCCTGGGTGGTGCCATGCCGACTGTCGTGGCTCAGTATGGCCACTATTGATTACAAAAACAATTCTCACCAGTAGCCTCCACCACCACAGGTCCGGTAGCCGCACCCCAACCCTCCCCGTTGCTAACCTCGTTCACAGCCTCCCCAGCCACGGTCGTAGCCGCCGCCAGCCCTGGATGTAGCCGCTGCTAGCCGCGGATGTAGCCGACGCCTCGGGCCTGGATGTATCGCCGCCACCGATGCCTCCGCTGCTAGCCTCGGACGTAGCCGCTGTTAACCTCGGATGTAGCCGACGCCTCGGGCCTGGATGAACCGCCTCCACCGATGCCTCCGCCGCCAGCCACGGATGTAGCCGCTGCTAGCCTCGAACGTAGCCGCTGCTAGCCTCGAACGTAGCCGCTGCTAGCCTCGAACGTAGCCGCTGCTAGCCTCGAACGTAGCCGCTGCTAGCCTCGAACGTAGCCGCTGCTAGCCTCGGACGTAGCACTGGGTCCCTGTCAGACGCAGGTTCACTCCTCAACCCGCGTCCTTACATAACAGTTTCTGCTTCCTTCCAGCAGTACCAGATCCGACAGCCGGAGACAGTGATCACCTGGGGACTCGGGACTTGGCGGCTCCAGTATTCTCCGGGTTCGGTGGGTTTCAGCACTGTAGCCAGGCTGACAAAGAGTCAGAGCTCTGTTGAGCTGAGTATTCCATTAACTTTAACTAGTAATGACTTCATGACTTTTTAACTATTAGAGAAAAAATTACTCATAACCATCCCAAAGACGTATCGTTATCTTTGGCTGCTTTCAGTGATGCCGGTATTTGGTTAGACTCTTTCTCTCAGATTGTTCTGTCTGAGTTATTTTCATTAGTTACTTCATCCAAACCATCAACATGTTTATTAGACCCCATTCCTACCAGGCTGCTCAAGGAAGCCCTACCATTATTTAATGCTTCGATCTTAAATATGATCAATCTATCTTTATTAGTTGGCTATGTACCACAGGCCTTTAAGGTGGCAGTAATTAAACCATTACTTAAAAAGCCATCACTTGACCCAGCTATCTTAGCTAATTATAGGCCAATCTCCAACCTTCCTTTTCTCTCAAAAATTCTTGAAAGGGTAGTTGTAAAACAGCTAACTGATCATCTGCAGAGGAATGGTCTATTTGAAGAGTTTCAGTCAGGTTTTAGAATTCATCATAGTACAGAAACAGCATTAGTGAAGGTTACAAATGATCTTCTTATGGCCTCGGACAGTGGACTCATCTCTGTGCTTGTTCTGTTAGACCTCAGTGCTGCTTTTGATACTGTTGACCATAAAATTTTATTACAGAGATTAGAGC
The DNA here is from genome assembly GCF_902500255.1 of Thalassophryne amazonica. Lineage (NCBI taxonomy): Eukaryota > Metazoa > Chordata > Actinopteri > Batrachoidiformes > Batrachoididae > Thalassophryne > Thalassophryne amazonica. The sequence goes on along the minus strand of NW_022986334.1, from coordinate 737 downwards.
ATGCCATAGGTATTAAAGGCACTGCGCTGCGGTGGTTTGAATCATATTTGTCTAATAGATTACAATTTGTTCATGTAAATGGGGAATCTTCTTCACAGACTAAAGTTAATTATGGAGTTCCACAAGGTTCTGTGCTAGGACCAATTTTATTCACTTTATACATGCTTCCCTTAGGCAGTATTATTAGACTGTATTGCTTAAATTTTCATTGTTACGCAGATGATACCCAGCTTTATCTATCCATGAAGCCAGAGGACACACACCAATTAGCTAAACTGCAGGATTGTCTTACAGACATAAAGACATGGATGACCTCTAATTTCCTGCTTTTAAACTCAGATAAAACTGAAGTTATTGTACTTGGCCCCACAAATCTTAGAAACATGGTGTCTAACCAGATCCTTACTCTGGATGGCATTACCCTGACCTCTAGTAATACTGTGAGAAATCTTGGAGTCATTTTTGATCAGGATATGTCATTCAAAGCGCATATTAAACAAATATGTAGGACTGCTTTTTTGCATTTACGCAATATCTCTAAAATCAGAAAGGTCTTGTCTCAGAGTGATGCTGAAAAACTAATTCATGCATTTATTTCCTCTAGGCTGGACTATTGTAATTCATTATTATCAGGTTGTCCTAAAAGTTCCCTAAAAAGCCTTCAGTTAATTCAAAATGCTGCAGCTAGAGTACTGACGGGGCCTAGAAGGAGAGAGCATATCTCACCCATATTGGCC
>NW_022986333.1:45000-103602 GCF_902500255.1 Thalassophryne amazonica | reverse complement strand
TGTTTGAAACTCCCTGAAACCTTTGAAGAGAAGAAATAAAACAAAAATGAAAAAAAAAAAAATCCAGTTTTGTAAATTGATTGTGACACAGAATGGTAACTGTTTGAAACTCCCTGAAACCTTTGAAGAGAAGAAATAAAACAAAAATGAAAAAAAAAAAAAAATCCAGTTTTGTAAATTGATTGTGACACAGAATGGTAACTGTTTGAAACTCCCTGAAACCTTTGAAGAGAAGAAATAAAACAAAAATGAAAAAAAAAAAAAATCCAGTTTTGTAAATTGATTGTGACACAGAATGGTAACTGTTTGAAACTCCCTGAAACCTTTGAAGAGAAGAAATAAAACAAAAATGAAAAAAAAAAAAAAATCCAGTTTTGTAAATTGATTGTGACACAGAATGGTAACTGTTTGAAACTCCCTGAAACCTTTGAAGAGAAGAAATAAAACAAAAATGAAAAAAAAAAAAAAAAAAATATCCAGTTTTGTAAATTGATTGTGACACAGAATGGTAACTGTTTGAAACTCCCTGAAACCTTTGAAGAGAAGAAATAAACAAAAATGAAAAAAAAAAATAAAAAAAAATCCAGTTTTGTAAATTGATTGTGACACAGAATGGTAACTGTTTGAAACTCCCTGAAACCTTTGAAGAGAAGAAATAAATAAAAAAATGAAAAAAAAAAAAAAAAATCCAGTTTTGTAAATTGATTGTGACACAGAATGGTAACTGTTTGAAACTCCCCTGAAACCTTTGAAGAGAAGAAATAAAACAAAAATGAAAAAAAAAAAAAAATCCAGTTTTGTAAATTGATTGTGACACAGAATGGTAACTGTTTGAAACTCCCTGAAACCTTTGAAGAGAAGAAATAAAACAAAAATGAAAAAAAAAAAAAAAAATCCAGTTTTGTAAATTGATTGTGACACAGAATGGTAACTGTTTGAAACTCCCTGAAACCTTTGAAGAGAAGAAATAAAACAAAAATGAAAAAAAAAAAAATCCAGTTTTGTAAATTGATTGTGACACAGAATGGTAACTGTTTGAAACTCCCCGAAACCTTTGAAGAGAAGAAATAAAACAAAAATGAAAAAAAAAAAAAAAATCCAGTTTTGTAAATTGATTGTGACACAGAATGGTAACTGTTTGAAACTCCCTGAAACCTTTGAAGAGAAGAAATAAAACAAAAATGAAAAAAAAAAAAAAATCCAGTTTTGTAAATTGATTGTGACACAGAATGGTAACTGTTTGAAACTCCCTGAAACCTTTGAAGAGAAGAAATAAAACAAAAATGAAAAAAAAAAAAAATCCAGTTTTGTAAATTGATTGTGACACAGAATGGTAACTGTTTGAAACTCCCCGAAACCTTTGAAGAGAAGAAATAAAACAAAAATGAAAAAAATAAATAAATAAAAAAATCCAGTTTTGTAAATTGATTGTGACACAGAATGGTAACTGTTTGAAACTCCCCTGAAACCTTTGAAGAGAAGAAATAAAAAAAAAATGAAAAAAAAAAAAAAATCCAGTTTTGTAAATTGATTGTGACACAGAATGGTAACTGTTTGAAACTCCCTGAAACCTTTGAAGAGAAGAAATAAAACAAAAATGAAAAAAAAAAAAAATCCAGTTTTGTAAATTGATTGTGACACAGAATGGTAACTGTTTGAAACTCCCTGAAACCTTTGAAGAGAAGAAATAAAACAAAAATGAAAAAAAAAAAATCCAGTTTTGTAAATTGATTGTGACACAGAATGGTAACTGTTTGAAACTCCCTGAAACCTTTGAAGAGAAGAAATAAAACAAAAATGAAAAAAAAAAAAAAAATCCAGTTTTGTAAATTGATTGTGACACAGAATGGTAACTGTTTGAAACTCCCTGAAACCTTTGAAGAGAAGAAATAAAACAAAAATGAAAAAAAAAAAAATCCAGTTTTGTAAATTGATTGTGACACAGAATGGTAACTGTTTGAAACTCCCCGAAACCTTTGAAGAGAAGAAATAAAACAAAAATGAAAAAAAAAATAAATAAAAAAATCCAGTTTTGTAAATTGATTGTGACACAGAATGGTAACTGTTTGAAACTCCCCGAAACCTTTGAAGAGAAGAAATAAAAAAAAAAAAAATAAAAAAAAAAAATCCAGTTTTGTAAATTGATTGTGACACAGAATGGTAACTGTTTGAAACTCCCTGAAACCTTTGAAGAGAAGAAATAAAATAAAAATGAAAAAAAAAAAAATCCAGTTTTGTAAATTGATTGTGACACAGAATGGTAACTGTTTGAAACTCCCTGAAACCTTTGAAAGAAGAAATAAAACAAAAATGAAAAAAAAAAAAATCCAGTTTTGTAAATTGATTGTGACACAGAATGGTAACTGTTTGAAACTCCCCGAAACCTTTGAAGAGAAGAAATAAAACAAAAATGAAAAAAAAGAAAAAAATCCAGTTTTGTAAATTGATTGTGACACAGAATGGTAACTGTTTGAAACTCCCTGAAACCTTTGAAGAGAAGAAATAAAACAAAAATGAAAAAAAAAAAAATCCAGTTTTGTAAATTGATTGTGACACAGAATGGTAACTGTTTGAAACTCCCCAAAACCTTTGAAAAGAAGAAATAAAACAAAAATGAAAAAAAAAAAAATCCAGTTTTGTAAATTGATTGTGGCACAGAATGGTAACTGTTTGAAACTCCCCAAAACCTTTGAAAAGAAGAAATAAAACAAAAATGAAAAAAAAAAAAAAAATCCAGTTTTGTAAATTGATTGTGACACAGAATGGTAACTGTTTGAAACTCCCCGAAACCTTTGAAGAGAAGAAATAAAACAAAAATGAAAAAAAAAAAAATCCAGTTTTGTAAATTGATTGTGGCACAGAATGGTAACTGTTTGAAACTCCCCAAAACCTTTGAAAAGAAGAAATAAAACAAAAATGAAAAAAAAAAAAAACCCAGTTTTGTAAATTGATTGTGACACAGAATGGTAACTGTTTGAAACTCCCTGAAACCTTTGAAGAGAAGAAATAAAACAAAAATGAAACAAAAAAAACCCAGTTTTGTAAATTGATTGTGACACAGAATGGTAACTGTTTGAAACTCCCCGAAACCTTTGAAGAGAAGAAATAAAACAAAAATGAAAAAAAAAAAAAAAAAATCGTTTTGTAAATTGATTGTGACACAGAATGGTAACTGTTTGAAACTCCCTGAAACCTTTGAAGAGAAGAAATAAAATAAAAATGAAAAAAAAAAAAAAATCCAGTTTTGTAAATTGATTGTGACACAGAATGGTAACTGTTTGAAACTCCCTGAAACCTTTGAAAAGAAGAAATAAAACAAAAATGAAAAAAAAAAAAAATCCAGTTTTGTAAATTGATTGTGACACAGAATGGTAACTGTTTGAAACTCCCCGAAACCTTTGAAGAGAAGAAATAAAACAAAAATGAAAAAAAAAAAAAAAAAAAAAAATCCAGTTTTGTAAATTGATTGTGACACAGAATGGTAACTGTTTGAAACTCCCCTGAAACCTTTGAAGAGAAGAAATAAAAAAAAAAAAAAAAAAAAAAAAAAAAAAATCCAGTTTTGTAAATTGATTGTGACACAGAATGGTAACTGTTTGAAACTCCCTGAAACCTTTGAAGAGAATAAATAAAATAAAAATGAAAAAAAAAAAAATCCAGTTTTGTAAATTGATTGTGACACAGAATGGTAACTGTTTGAAACTCCCTGAAACCTTTGAAGAGAATAAATAAAATAAAAATGAAAAAAAAAAAAAAATCCAGTTTTGTAAATTGATTGTGACACAGAATGGTAACTGTTTGAAACTCCCTGAAACCTTTGAAGAGAATAAATAAAATAAAAATGAAAAAAAAAAAAAATCCAGTTTTGTAAATTGATTGTGACACAGAATGGTAACTGTTTGAAACTCCCTGAAACCTTTGAAGAGAAGAAATAAAATAAAAATGAAAAAAAAAAAAAAATCCAGTTTTGTAAATTGATTGTGACACAGAATGGTAACTGTTTGAAACTCCCTGAAACCTTTGAAGAAGAAATAAAACAAAAATGAAAAAAAAAAAAAATCCAGTTTTGTAAATTGATTGTGACACAGAATGGTAACTGTTTGAAACTCCCCGAAACCTTTGAAGAGAAGAAATAAAACAAAAATGAAAAAAAAAAAAAATAAAAAAATCCAGTTTTGTAAATTGATTGTGACACAGAATGGTAACTGTTTGAAACTCCCCAAACCTTTGAAGAGAAGAAATAAAAAAAAAAAAAAAAAAAAAAAAAAATCCAGTTTTGTAAATTGATTGTGACACAGAATGGTAACTGTTTGAAACTCCCTGAAACCTTTGAAAAGAAGAAATAAAACAAAAATGAAAAAAAAAAAAATCCAGTTTTGTAAATTGATTGTGGCACAGAATGGTAACTGTTTGAAACTCCCTGAAACCTTTGAAGAGAAGAAATAAAACAAAAATGAAAAAAAAAAAAATCCAGTTTTGTAAATTGATTGTGACACAGAATGGTAACTGTTTGAAACTCCCTGAAACCTTTGAAAAGAAGAAATAAAACAAAAATGAAAAAAAAAAAAATCCAGTTTTGTAAATTGATTGTGACACAGAATGGTAACTGTTTGAAACTCCCCGAAACCTTTGAAGAGAAGAAATAAAACAAAAATGAAAAAAAAAAAATCCAGTTTTGTAAATTGATTGTGACACAGAATGGTAACTGTTTGAAACTCCCTGAAACCTTTGAAAAGAAGAAATAAAACAAAAATGAAAAAAAAAAAAAATCCAGTTTTGTAAATTGATTGTGACACAGAATGGTAACTGTTTGAAACTCCCTGAAACCTTTGAAGAGAAGAAATAAAACAAAAATGAAAAAAAAAAAAAATCCAGTTTTGTAAATTGATTCTGACACAGAATGGTAACTGTTTGAAACTCCCTGAAACCTTTGAAAAGAAGAAATAAAACAAAAATGAAAAAAAAAAAAATCCAGTTTTGTAAATTGATTGTGACACAGAATGGTAACTGTTTGAAACTCCCCGAAACCTTTGAAGAGAAGAAATAAAACAAAAATGAAAAAAAAAAAAAAAAAAAAAAATCCAGTTTTGTAAATTGATTGTGACACAGAATGGTAACTGTTTGAAACTCCCCGAAACCTTTGAAGAGAAGAAATAAAAAAAAAAAAAAAAAAAAAAAAAAAAAATCCAGTTTTGTAAATTGATTGTGACACAGAATGGTAACTGTTTGAAACTCCCTGAAACCTTTGAAGAGAAGAAATAAAATAAAAATGAAAAAAAAAAAAAAATCCAGTTTTGTAAATTGATTGTGACACAGAATGGTAACTGTTTGAAACTCCCTGAAACCTTTGAAGAGAATAAATAAAATAAAAATGAAAAAAAAAAAAAATCCAGTTTTGTAAATTGATTGTGACACAGAATGGTAACTGTTTGAAACTCCCTGAAACCTTTGAAGAGAATAAATAAAATAAAAATGAAAAAAAAAAAAAAATCCAGTTTTGTAAATTGATTGTGACACAGAATGGTAACTGTTTGAAACTCCCTGAAACCTTTGAAGAGAATAAATAAAATAAAAATGAAAAAAAAAAAAAATCCAGTTTTGTAAATTGATTGTGACACAGAATGGTAACTGTTTGAAACTCCCTGAAACCTTTGAAAAGAAATAAAACAAAAATGAAAAAAAAAAAAAATCCAGTTTTGTAAATTGATTGTGACACAGAATGGTAACTGTTTGAAACTCCCCGAAACCTTTGAAGAGAAGAAATAAAACAAAAATGAAAAAAAAAAAAAATAAAAAAATCCAGTTTTGTAAATTGATTGTGACACAGAATGGTAACTGTTTGAAACTCCCCCAAACCTTTGAAGAGAAGAAATAAAAAAAAAAAAAAAAAAAAAAAAAAAAAAATCCAGTTTTGTAAATTGATTGTGACACAGAATGGTAACTGTTTGAAACTCCCTGAAACCTTTGAAAAGAAGAAATAAAACAAAAATGAAAAAAAAAAAATCCAGTTTTGTAAATTGATTGTGGCACAGAATGGTAACTGTTTGAAACTCCCTGAAACCTTTGAAGAGAAGAAATAAAACAAAAATGAAAAAAAAAAAAATCCAGTTTTGTAAATTGATTGTGACACAGAATGGTAACTGTTTGAAACTCCCTGAAACCTTTGAAAAGAAGAAATAAAACAAAAATGAAAAAAAAAAAAATCCAGTTTTGTAAATTGATTGTGACACAGAATGGTAACTGTTTGAAACTCCCCGAAACCTTTGAAGAGAAGAAATAAAACAAAAATGAAAAAAAAAAAATCCAGTTTTGTAAATTGATTGTGACACAGAATGGTAACTGTTTGAAACTCCCTGAAACCTTTGAAAAGAAGAAATAAAACAAAAATGAAAAAAAAAAAAAATCCAGTTTTGTAAATTGATTGTGACACAGAATGGTAACTGTTTGAAACTCCCTGAAACCTTTGAAGAGAAGAAATAAAACAAAAATGAAAAAAAAAAAAATCCAGTTTTGTAAATTGATTGTGACACAGAATGGTAACTGTTTGAAACTCCCTGAAACCTTTGAAGAGAAGAAATAAAACAAAAATGAAAAAAAAAAAAAATCCAGTTTTGTAAATTGATTGTGACACAGAATGGTAACTGTTTGAAACTCCCTGAAACCTTTGAAGAGAAGAAATAAAACAAAAATGAAAAAAAAAAAAAAAATCCAGTTTTGTAAATTGATTTTCATTTTGTGATGTAATTCCTGCCACCAACTGACAGAGGAAGGAACTGACTGTGTGTTGTCATCCCTGTGTGTCTGTCCTGCTGTCTGCAGACACTGCAACTCAAAAGGAGCTATGTGGATTATGACTGAGGTTAGTGATGGTCCCTGGTTTAAAGATTATCTTACTCTGCTGCTCAGAATCTTTTAATCATTCACTAATTTATTTTCTGCCAGATATGCAGGTAAGTGGTCAAGGTGGCAGTAGACCAAGCAGCCCACCCACACTTCCTTATACTCTATCAAGTCCCAACTTTGTCAGGGATCCTGAGGCATTCCCAATTGAGGTGGGACATAGAATCTCTCCAGTATGTCCTGGGTCTTCCCCAGTACCTCCTCCCAGTTGGACATGCCTGGAAGACCTCCAAAGGGAGATGACCAGGTTGTATGGCTCACTGTTTTCCTTAATTAATTTACTTATTTATTAATTTTAATTTCTTTAAGTTTCCTTTACATAGTCTCACCTTATCTCATTGAAAAATTTAGATGTGAGTACAATTTAAGGCAACTCATATTGGAATCAGTTTGTGATGCACACCGAAAGCTGTCAGTTACTAGTTTAAATCACCTGCCATTATAGTGAAAAGTACCACTGTGTAATTAGTGCTCTTTAAAAAAAAAAAAAAAAAGGAAAACTATCAAGCCATGCATCCGGAAATTGATCATTTTTAGTCATTTTTTATGATGGTCCTCTAAATATGGTACAGTTAATAATAATTAATTCAGTTAATAAATAATTTTTAACAACCATCTTGACCCTTTCAAGATGGCGCCGCTGTGTTTGGTTCGCCGTCCTCGTCTGCTAGACTTACTTTTGATTCTGGGTTTTGTTTTGCTTGTCCTACACAATATATCATGTCTGATTGTGTATGATCGCCTGACACTGCTGAAAATACGTGATACCTTGAACTGTTTGCCTGGCTGTACTAAAAACGGACAATCGAAGTTACCTCCACCACCACTCCTAGCTTCTGTACCTCTCTACCTGAGGCGTCCTGCTTGTATGTTGCCTCGCAGGCCTCGCAGCAAGAAGTGTAGACGTGGAAGGAGAGGGGGATTACATGTCAGGATTAAAACCTACCTGGCTTTCTCTGGAGGGAAACATCTTGACTGCCAAACAGTGATGTCCACGGAGTGCAGTGGTTTTGGTCTGTGCCGCTCCAGATGCCACTGGCGATGGCTCCGGATGGTCATTCCCAGCGCCGAGTATCAGCCTCCATCTTGCTGGCAAACGAGGACTCAGCGCCGGGGCTGCATGCAGGAGAATCTTCGCCTGCTCAGCCGTGCAGCTCTGCGGCGGACTACAAGTCCCAAGCCGGTGCGCGCAGCGCTGCTGAACGCCCGCTCAATCATGAACAAGACGTTTGTCTTAAATGACTTCATTTCCTCCCAGAAATTGGATCTGTTCATGCTCACGGAGACCTGGCTAAAGCCAGGTGACAACAGTGCTTTCTCTGAGCTCCTCCCCTCTGGTTACTCTTTCCTGAGTGCGCCCCGTACAACGAGCCGTGGAGGCGGGTTTGCTACTGTGTACAAACAGAGCATCAGCTGTCGGCCCATTCCCTCTAAAGTCTACAGTAGTTTTGAAGTGCAATCATTTCTGCTTCAACTGTCACGTCCCATACTGGGTGCTGTAGTTTATCGTCCTCCCAAATACAACAAGGATTTCATCTCTGAAATGTCAGATTTTCTCTCAGAAATAATACCAATTTCTGACAGTTTTTTCATTTGTGGGGACTTTAACATTCATGTCTGTTGTCCTTCCAGTCAGCTGACAAATGAGTTTAAAAGCCTTTTGGCCTCTTTAGATCTGACTCAGTTTGTAAATGCTCCCACACATCAGCGCGGCCATACATTGGACCTAGTTATCTCCTACGGTCTCCCATTGTCTGTCTCTCAAATATGTGACACCTGTATCTCTGGCCATTTCCCCATTATATTTAATTTCACTGTCTGTCCCCCAGCAACTAAAACACTTGCCCCTGCCTGTGGCCGCCGTACCATCACTTCAGACACAGTTAAAAAATTCATTGCAGCCTTTGTGAACTCCACTATACATGTCGAACCAACTTCCCAATCCCCGGACGAATTCCTTGCCTCCTTCTATTCCACCTGTTCTGGAATTCTGGACACCACTGCGCCTGTCAAATTTAAATCCACCAAACCTACACCAGACCCCTGGTTAAATGACACCACCCGGGCTCTGTGGAGGCGTTGTAGGCAGGCTGAACGCAGGTGGAAAAAAGACAGACTGCATGTATCACTGGAGATGCTTAGGGACTCCTTCTCTGATTACCAACATGCAGTAAAGGAGGCAAAGTGCAAATATCTTTCCAACATAATTTCTACCAGCTGCAACCGTCCCCGTGCATTATTCAATACAATTCAATCAGTCGTAAATCCTACAGATAAACATTTCAATAATGCAACCACGTCAACATGTGAAGACTTTCTTCAATTCTTCGTGGACAAAGTGGCATCTGTCAGACAAAGTATAAAACCAAACCACCATATACCTACTTTGTCAAGCTCACCTCCCTCTGTTGTCTCCAGTTCCAGTGTCCTCAAAGAGTTTGTGCCAGTGTCTCTCTCTCAACTCTCGGAGGTTGTGCAGAAGTTGAGACCTACCACCTGTCCCCTGGACATAATTCCACCAAAAATGCTGAAACAAATTTTTGACACAGTACGACCAAGGCTTCTTTTATTTTTCAACAACTGCCTAAGATCTGGGACTGTTCCGGCTGTTTTCAAGCAGGCTGTGGTCAGACCGCTGCTTAAAAAACCAAACCTTGATCCAGGAGTACTGTCAAACTTCAGACCAGTGTCCCACTTGGCTTTTCTCTCCAAAATTCTAGAGAAGCTTGTTTTTAATCAGTTGCTGTCTTTTCTGGACCAGAATCAGATTTTTGATAAATTTCAGTCAGGTTTTCGTACACGCCACAGTACTGAGTCTGCACTGTTGAGAGTCCAAAATGACATCCTGTTGTCCCTGGACTCAAACAGACCTATACTGTTGGTAATGCTTGATCTCACTGCAGCATTCGATACAGTGGACCACTCCATCCTCCTGAACCGTCTAGCCCAGCAGGTGGGCTTTCAGGGCCCCATGCTGCAGTGGTTCAAGTCCTATTTAACGGACAGGCACTTCTCTGTTTTCATCAATGGCCACTCCTCTTCTACAGCCCGACTGTCTTCTGGTGTCCCACAAGGCTTCATTTTGGGCCCAGTTCTGTTCTCTCTTTACATGCTGCCTCTGGGTTCAATCATCTCTAGCCATAATGTGTCTTTTCATATGTACGCCGATGATCTTCAACTCTATCTACCAGTCTCACCAGATTCTCCAGATGCATTTCAGACCATCAACACCTGTATGGATGACATCAAGCACTGGCTCACACAGAATTTCCTGAGTCTAAATGAATCCAAAACGGAATTCTGTCTATTTGGCACCACAAGCCCACTTGCTGCTGTCTCAAACGGTCACTCAGTTCCTCACCATAACACCGTAATCAGAAACTTGGGAGTTCACTTGGACACTGGCCTAAATCTCCATAAACAAATTGACTCTGTTGTTAAGACAAGCTTCTTTCAGCTCCGCATTCTCACAAAAGTGAAACCCTTCCTCAGTTGTTGTGACCTGGAGAAAGCAATCCACACATTCATCAGCTCATGCTTGGACTACTGCAATGCTTTGTACATTGGACTCAGTCAAACATCTTTACACAGATTACAACTGGTACAGAATGCTGCTGCCCGGCTCCTCACAAATTCTCATAAACATCACCATATCACACCTGTTCTGCGCTCTGTCCACTGGCTGCAAGTGAAATACAGAATCCAACACAAACTTCTCCTGTTCATTTTCTGCTCTATCCACAGCCTCGCACCCGCGTATCTACGTGAGATTCTGACTCTTCACCAGCCCAGCAGATTTCTATGATCTGCACAGCTCTACTTGTTGGAGCAGCCCAGGTCTCGAAGCAAACAGTGGGGTGATCGTGCTTTCGCAGTAGCAGGTCCTAAACTTTGGAACTCGCTGCCCCTTGACTTGCGTGCCATCTCGGATCTGCCCCTTTTTAAAACAAAACTCAAAACGTATTTGTTTAGATGTGCTTTTGATACTTAGTCTTTTTAGACTTGGGAATAAAATGAATCTGTGTTCCTCTTTTTAACTATATTTTAAATGCGATTTTTATATGTACAGCGCTTTGGTCAACTTAGGTTGTTGTAAGGCTCTTAAATAAAATTTGATTGATTGATTGATTGATAACAACTTACCATTGGATTTGATTTAACTTCACATATGAAAACCCCCAAAGAACGTCAATCACTATGGTGATATTTGGTGAGAATGATTATCACATTATAAACTTTTGTATGATTCATGAGAAAGGATCAGAGGCGTTGGAAGTGACTGAGCCCTGTCTCCTGCAGGCATTACGCCACATTGAAGGTAGAATAGTCTAACAAACCGTGTTCAGCCTCATTGAAGACGGATTCTATTTACCATTAAGAAGTTATAGTTTGAAATGTATTACTTACATTTCCAGTGTTGCTCTAAAAGGAACGAACACAGTGACAGGAACACAAAAATTTGACTAATCACACAGCTCACTTCACTGCGACCACCTTAAATAATCCGGTCAGAAAATAAAGAGCGAGCTTTAAATTTAACTCATTTGAAGTGCGACAATATTAGTTATAAAAAGATCATATTACACTGTGAATAAATATTTAAAATATTGTGGGTACAACTGAGCTACATATAAACAATTTAATGACCCTCAAGTCGCACATGTTTTACAACTGTCTAACAAATAATGCTTTCTATGTTCTTACCTCTTCTGTCTTGGTCCACGTCGTGTGACAGGATGAAGGTTGTAGACAGGAGCTCCCACGGAAGGCGGCTGAAGCGTGCTCATTTCACTGACATTAGTACCAACAAAACTTTGAGAAGCAGGAACAGCCGGACACACATGGCTAACACCACGGCTAACAGGCCTTCCACGACGAAAGAGAGAATAAACTTCTTCATCCGTAGAATGACATTCCGTTTGGTTACCTCTGTTAGTTTGGGCAGCACATGCACTTGCTAAGGTGTTAATTAGTTCCTCATTATTTAAGATTGCTGCCACGAAGTTTTTTGCTGACTCACTCATTTTGCTGCCGTGCCGTTCAATCACCTGAGTTGACTGAGCATTACCGAGTGCAAACAACAGGTGGCAGGAGTGGGTTGAAAGCTGGCTCCAAATTCTCAAGTTTCATTCAATATATTCAAGTTTTCATTCAATATTCTCAAATTTCATTCAATATATTCAAGTTTTCATTCAATATATTCAAGTTTTCATTCAATATTCTCAAATTTCATTCAATATATTCAAGTTTTCATTCAATATATTCAAGTTTTCATTCAATATATTCAGATTTTCATTCAATATTCCCAAATTACATTCAATATATTTAGGTTTTCATTCGATATTCTCAAGTTTCTTTCAATATATTCAGGTTTTCAAGGAAGGAGCCTGAGCTTGTGTGGGAGGTTGAGAGATACCGACTAGAGATAGTCGGGCTCACCTCCACGCACAGCTTGGGCTCTGGTACCCAACTCCTGGAGAGGGGCTGGACGCTTCATTTTTCTGGCATTGCCCACAGGGAGAGGCGGAGAGCTGGGGTTGCATTGCTTATTGCTCCCCAGCTCAGTCGCCATGTGTTGGAGTTCACTCCGGTGAATGAGAGGGTTTCGTCCCTACGCCTTGGGGTCGGGGACAGGTCTCTCACCGTTGTCTCGGCCTACGGACTGAGCAGCAGTGCAGAGTACCCAACCTTCCTGGAGTCCCTGGGAGGGGTACTAGATAGCGCTCCGACTGGGGACTCCATTGTTCTCCTGGGGGATTTCAACACCCATGTGGGCAGCGACAGTGAGACCTGGAGGGGGGTGATCGGGAAGCACGGCCTCCCTGATCTGAACCCCAGTGGTGTTCAGTTGTTGGACTTCTGTGCTAGTCACAGTTTATCCATCACGAAAACCATGTTCGAGCACAAGGGTGTCCATAAGTGCACGTGGCACCAGGACACCCTGCGCCGGAGGTCGATGATCGACTTTGTAGTCGTATCATCTGACCTTCGGCCATGTGTCTCAGACACTCGAGTGAAGAGAGGGGCAGAGCTGTCGACCGATCACCACCTGGTGGTGAGTTAGATACGCTGGGAGGGGAGGAAGCCGGTCAGACCTGGCAGGCCGAAACGTATCGTGAGGGTCTGCTGGGAACAACTGGCGGAACCCTCTGTCAGCGAGGTCTTCAACTCCCACCTCCGGGAGAGCTTCTCCCAGATCCCGGGGGAGGTTGGAGACATGAGTCCGATTGGACCATGTTCTCCACCTCCATTGTCGATGTAGCTGCTCGTAACTGTGGTCGCAAGGTCTCTGGTGCCTGTCGCGGCGGCAATCCCCGAACCCGGTGGTGGACACCGGAAGTAAGGGATGCCGTCAAGCTGAAGAAGGAGTCCTACTTATCTTTGTTGGTAGGTGGGACCCCAGAGGCAGCTGACAGGTACCGGCAGGCCAAGCGTGCCACGGCCCGTGCGGTCGCAGAGGCAAAAACTTGGGTCTGGGAGGAGTTCGGGGAGGCTATGGAGGACTATCGGTCGGCCTCGAAGAGATTCTGGCAAACCGGCCGACGCCTCAGGAGGCGGAAGCAGCTCTCCACCAGCACTGTTTACGATGCGGGTGGGGAGCTGTTGACCCTGACTGGGGATGTTGTCGGGTGGTGGAAGGAGTACTTCGAGGATCTCCTCAATCCCATCGTCACGTCTTCCGAAGAGGAAGCAGAGACTGGGGACTCAGAGGCGGACTCATCCATTACCCAGGCCGAAGTCACCGAGGTGGTTAGAAAGCTCCTCAGTGGCAAGGCTCCTGGGGTGGATGAAATCTGTCCTGAGTACCTTAAGTCTCTGGATGTTGTGGGGCTGTCTTGGCTGACACGCCTCTGCAACATCACGTGGCGATCGGGGACAGTGCCTCTGGATTTGCAGACCGGGGTGGTGGTCCCTCTGTTTAAGAAGGGGGACCGGAGGGTGTGTTCCAACTATAGGGGGATCACACTCCTCAGCCTTCCCGGTAAGGTCTATTCCAGAGTACTGGAGAGAAGAATTCGACCGATGGTTGAACCTCGGATTCAGGAGGAGCACTGTGGTTTTCGTCCTGGTCGCGACACACTGGACCAGCTCTACACGCTCCATCGGGTGCTCGAGGGGTCATGGGAGTTTGCCCAACCAGTCCACATGTGTTTTGTGGATCTGGAGAAGGCATTCGACCGTGTCCCTCGGGGCACCCTGTGGGGAGTGCTCCGGGAGTACGGGGACCAGGGTCCTTTGTTAAGGGCTATCCGGTCCCTGTACGACCGCAGCAGGAGCTTGGTTCGCATTGCCGGTAGTAACTCAAACCTGTTTCCAGTGCACGTTGGTCTCCGCCAGGGCTGCCCTTTGTCACCGGTTCTGTTCATTATTTTTATGGACAGAATTTCTAGGCGCAGCCAGGGTGTAGAGGGGGTCTGGTTTGGGAACCACAGAATCTCGTCTCTGCTGTTTGCAGACGATGTGGTTCTGTTGGTGCCATCAAATCAGGACCTTCAGCGTGCACTGGGGCGGTTTGCAGCCGAGTGTGAAGCGTCCGGGATGAAAATCAGCACCTCCAAATCCGAGGCCATGGTTCTCGACCTGAAAAAGGTGCTTTGCCCTCTTCAGGTTGGTGGAGTGTCCTTGCCTCAAGTGGAGGAGTTTAAGTATCTCGGGGTCTTATTCACGGGTGAGGGACGGATGGAGCGTGAGATCGATAGACGGATCGGTGTAGCATCTGCAGTGATGCGGTCGCTGTATCGGACCGTCATGGTGAAGAGAGAGCTGAGTAGGGGGGCAAAGCTCTCGATTTACCGATCGATCTACGTTCCGATCCTCACCTATGGTCATGAGATCTGGCTCATGACCGAAAGAACAAGATCGCGAGTACAAGCGGCCGAGATGAGTTTCCTCTGCAGGGTGTCTGGGCGCTCCCTTAGAGATAGGATGAGGAGCTCGGTCACTCGGGAGGAGCTCGGAGTCGAGCCGCTGCTCCTCCACGTCGAAAGGAGTCAGTTGAGGTGGCTCGGGCATCTTTTGCGGATGCCTCCTGGATGCCTCGCTGGAGAGGTGTTCTGGGCACATCCCACTGGGAGGAGGCCCCGGGGAAGATCCAGGACACGCTGGAGGGACTACATCTCTCGGCTGGCTTGGGAACGCCTTGGGGTTCCCCCAGAGGAGCTGGGGGAGGTGTGTGTGGATTGGGAGGTCTGGGCGGCTTTGCTTGAGCTGCTGCCCCCGCGACCCGACTCCGGATAAAGCGGAAGAAAATGGATGGATGGATGGAAGTTCCATTCAATATATTCAGATTTTCAGAAATATTCAGAAATATTATAATGCTTTTATTTCAACTGTCTCCAGGTTATATGACAAACATTGTCCTCTTGTTAACAAAAGGCACAGAAATCGATATTGTCACAAACCATGGATAACTAAGGGACTTCAGAATGCATGTAAAAAGAAGAACTTGTTGTATAAACAATTTATAAAATTAAGAACAAAGGAAGCTGAAACTAAATACAAAATATATAAGAATAAATTAATTAATATTATGAGATTTTCTAAGAAAAGATATTATCGTGAGTTACTGGGTATAAATAGAGACAACATCAAAAACACATGGAATATTATAAATGAAATAATAAATAAGGGTAAAAATGTTAGAGATTATCCTTCATTTTTTCATTTAAATAGTAATATGATTAATGACAACAAGTCTATTGCTAACCACTTTAATGAATATTTTGTTAATGTTGGGAAAAATCTTCCTAGTAGTATTTACTCATCGAATAACAACTTCTGGGTCAATAATACATCATTTAATAAATCTATGTCAATGTTTATTGGTGGCACTGATGAGAGAGAAATAATTGATTTGGTGTATGGTTCCAAAAGTAAGAAATTGCCTGATTTTAACAGTTTGTCTATGGCTTTATTGAAAAAAATTATTGATTGTATAGTAAAATCTTTCAATTACATTTGCAATTTATCACTGAGCACTGGTACATTTCCTTCTCAAATGAAAATAGCCAAAGTAATACCTCTGTTTAAATCCGGCGATAAACACACTTTTTCTAATTATAGACCCATTTCACTTTTGCCACAATTTTCCAAAATTTTAGAAAAAATTTTTGCTAAGAGACTGCAGGACTATTTATCAAAATGCGACATACTCTGCGAAGAACAATACGGATTCAGAAAGTCTCGGACTACATCACTTGCTGTGATGGATTTGGTGGAAAATATACTGCAATTGATAATAAACAATACACAGTAAGCATTTTCTTTGATTTAAAGAAAGCATTTGACACAGTTAATCATGGAATACTATTATCTAAATTGCAGCAATACGGAATCACATGTCTTGCATATGATTGGATTAATAGTTATTTACATGGTAGATTTCAGTATGTTCACTTTAACAATATCGATCCTGAACTCCGGGAAATTACGTGCGGTGTGCCGCAGGGATCAGTATTGGGTCCATTGTTATTTTCACTGTATATTAATGATATAAGCTGGGTGTCGAGATCACTGAGGTGTGTCCTTTTTGCTGATGACACAACTGTGTTTTGCAGTGGTGATAATGTCGAACAGCTTCTGGACATGGTGGAGAACGAATTGGGAAAGTTAAAGGCTTGGTTTGATGCTAATAAATTGTCACTCCACCTTGGGAAAACTAAATGTATTATATTTGGAAATAAACAATTACCTAAATTTAAAAATTTGACTATAAACAATACGTAAATTGAAGTAGTAACAGAGAATAAATTCCTTGGTGTTATAATTGACAATAAACTAAGTTGGAAAGTACATATAAACTATATTAAATCAAAAATGTCCAAATCTATTGCCATCTTGTATAAAGCCAAAGACACACTATCACAGGAAGGGTTACTTACTTTATACCATTCATTAATAACACCATACATGACATATTGCATTGAGTTGTGGGGAAATACTTATAAATCAAACACTAATCAAATATTCCTTCTACAAAAACGAGCCATACGTATCATCTGCAATAAACACTTTCGTGAACCAACTCATTCCCTATTTATTTCTTTGAACGTAATAAAATTTAGAGACATGGTGGAGTACATTACACTACAGATTTTGTTTAAAGCAAAAAACCAAGCCTTGTTGAGACATGTCCAGAGGCTGTTCGGCTGTATATATATTTGCATACATGTGTGTGTGTGTGAATCTAATTAGTAGTGAGTGTATTTATTGATTTCGTGGAATAAGGGGTGGGTCTTGATAAGTTATGCTTCTACCCACCCCCTTTCGGTCACATGGGTTTTGATTTTGGTCAGTTTTTGGATTATTGTATATTGTTTTCTGTTTTGCTGTATTGTTGTTTTGTTTTGTGTTTGTAAATATTGTATTTCTTTTTTATTCAACCATGTGTGTCGAAATAAAATAATTCAATTCAAATTCAATTCAATTTTCATTCAATATATTCAGGTTTTCATTCAATATTCCCAAATTACATTCAATATATTCAGGTTTTCATTTGATATTCTCAAATTTCATTCAATATATTTAGGTTTTCATTCGATATTCTCAAGTTCCATTCAGTATATTCAGATTTTCATTCAATATATTCAGGTTTTCATTCAATATTCTCAAATTTCATTCAATATTCTCAAGTTTCTTTCGATGTATTCAGATTTTCATTCAATATATTCAGATTTTCATTCAATATTCTCAAGTTTGCATTCAATATATTCAGGTTTTCATTCGATATTCTCAAATTTCATTCAATATTCTCAAGTTTCGTTCAATATATTCACGTTTTCATTCAATACATTCAGGTTTTCATTCAATATATTTAGGCTTTCATTCGATATTCTCAAGTTTCTTTCAATATATTAAAGTTTTCATGAAATATATTTAGGGTTTCATTCGATATTCTCAAATTTCTTTCAATATATTCAGGTTTTCATTCAATATATTTAGGTTTTCATTTGATATTCTCAAATTTCATTCAATATATTGAAGTTTTCATTCGATATTCTCAAGTTTCTTTCAATATATTGAGGTTTTCATTCAATATATTTAGGTTTTCGTTCAATATTCTCAAATTTCATTCAATATTCTCAAGTTTTCATTCAATATTCTCATATTTTCCTGTTTGGCATGCCATAACACACACACACACACACACACACACACACACACACACACACACACACACACACACACACACACACACACACACACACACACGAGGTCTATTAGAAAAGTATCCGACCTTATTTTTTTTTCAAAAACCATATGGATTTGAATCACGTGTGATTGCGTCAGACAAGCTTGAACCCTCGTGCGCATGCGTGAGTTTTTCCATGCCTGTCAGTTGCGTCATTCACCTGTGAGCAGGCTTTGAGTGAGGAGTGGTCCACCCCCTCGGCGTATTGTCATTGTCAGGAAATGGCGGAATGATTTGGGCTTTTTTTCCATCAGAATTTTTTCAGAAACTGTTACAGACTGGCAGCTGGAAACCATTCGAAAAATTTATCTGGCTTTCGGTGAAAATTTTACGGGCTTCACAGAGAATAAGGACTGTTACTACAGCTTTAAGGACGGCTTTAAGGACGCTCGGCGCGCCGCGCTCCGTGCCGCCATTGAGAGCCACAAACCACCGGATCATTTCTAAACGGATGGCTCTGTGGATCCGAGACCGTCGTGTGCACTTTCTCTGGTTATCACAAGAGCTGGACATCAACCATTTTCCGGCAGATTTCACTTTTAACAAGAGATTTGGTCATGGAAAGCTGAGCGGAGGCTTCGCGCGTCACGATCAATTTGCTGATGGAGCGAGACAAAGGAACACCTCCGTTTTGGTCTCCCAGGACCAGTGTTGCTACAGTTACTTTGAAAAAGTAACTTAGTTACTTTACTGATTGTTATATGGCTGGGGGGGGCCTGGCTGCCGGTTTGTTTCTGTTTTTTGGTTTTCCTCCCAGGTGGCGTGCATTTGGGACTGAGTGGCTGTGTTGCTGAGGCTGTCAGGACCTCACCCTGATCACCTGCGACTCGTCAGGACTCACAGCTGTGGTGCATCTGGATGGAGTGGAACATGTTGGCATTTAAGACTGGAGTGCACAGTGTGTATTTGCCAGAGACTCGACCTTGTGACCAGACGGGTGAGATCGTCGTCTTGGGAGCCATCTCCAGAACGTCCAGGTTTGATGCACAGTCTGTGAAAGAGGAGGGGGTGAGGTCTCACGCTCGTCAGCGCACTTCCTGAGGTACGTTAGATTTTGTGACTAACAGTTATACAGTCAGTAAATGTGGTGTCCCTCACACCTTATTGTATTGAGCTGTTTGTTAGTCATGTATCAGCTTCCACTGCAGTGGAGTTTTGTGAACTGGATGTTCCATGCCTGCAGGTTGGGAAGCTGATCAGTAATCAAGCCAGGAAGTGTTTGCTGTTTGTACACCTTTAAGTGTTCTGTGTGTAGAGTGTGGACTCACATAATGGTTCCTTCTTTCACAGACTCGGTTGTTGCGGCCACCTGGGGGGTGTCGGCGGGGTCCTTGGGTCCGAAACAGCTTCTGGCTCCGGACCGTTAGCGCTGCTGGGAGCGCACCACGCCAGGCCGCACCTTTTTATTATATTATCACTGTTATGTATTAAATTCAGTTAGCCTTTGTACCGTGCTCTGCTTATTTCATACTGGGTCCTTCAAACGCTGGTCGGTTCTCCGAGCTGCGTCCGACACATAACAGTAGTCTCTGGCCAAACATCACGGACCCAGCGGTAGCAGAGACGGTAACGCGCCGGGAAGGCGGCAGCAGACGTTCAGTGGTTATCCAGATCAGTTGCGGGGCTCTCCGCCCGGAAGGTGCGTGTTTGAGACCCATTACTGGATACTGATTTGTGCTCTCTTGCAGCCGTGTTCCTGTGTTGTGCCTTATCCGTGGGTCGTGGTGGAGTGTGACTGGCGACGGCTTCGCGTCACACTCCGACCGGATAAGAGGTTTAAACGGGAGCTGCAAGAGTGCGTTTGTAATGGGTTCACGCGCACAGGGCGGAGCTCTGTTAGCACGGGTCGCTGGGCTTCCTGTGTTACAGTCGTAGCCCCGTTTCCCCGGACAAAGGTAACTACTGCGTCTGTTGTATCAGCTCCGGCGTTATTTAGTTGAGCACATTTTGGTTGTGTGTTGCACTCAGCTGCGCACATAAGAGCAGCTCGTTTGTTTTTTCTGTCGCCAAAGGGTTTTTTTCATTTTTTGCACTCTGGTTCCCTCTTGTGGTGACTGAATCACGTTACCGTCAAGCTCTTGAGTAGGAACAGGTGTGTTCCATTTGGTTGAGCTTGACGGTATAACTCACTGATTTGTTTTGTGTTAGTTCATTTTGTGTGGGTGTTGTTTGAATTGGTTTTTGTGTGGGATTTTATTTTTTGTTGTTCACTATTTGTCTGGGGTTGTGACCCTGCAGCATGTTTGACAAAGAACAAAAAAAAAAACAAGAACAAAAAAAAAAGGACCCAAACGACTGTGTGTTGGTCTGTTTGTTTTTCTTTTATTTCTTTTTGTTTCACATCCCCAGGGTTAGATGGAACGGTCCCCTGGGGGGTGATGGGGTGGTACTTGGGTTGTTTTTTCTCTTTGTTTTTTGTTATGCCCTCTCTTCTCCTCTGACTCCAGCCGGGTGTGCCGTAGTGTCGGCATTGCTGGAGGGGTGCAGTTAGGTTGTGCTGGGCGTTTCCCAGGTAGCCTCTGCACCCGGGAGGGGAGGGGGGGGGGGTTGGGGTGTCTTTTTGTTTCCCCCCCCCCCAGTTTCCGCCCTCAGGGTTTGACTGTGGTGTCCTCTGGGGGGGAAAGGGCGTTGGGTCCATCTAGCCGTGGACGGCCGAGGCTGGGTCCATTGGTCATGAGGGGAGGCGTCTCCTGGGGTTGACGAGTGGTCCTCTGGGAGGCGCTGGTAGTCCCCGTGGGTGACGTTGGATCCCAGAGGGACCTCGGCCGTGGTTATTACTTCTGGAGCTGGCGGGTGGCCCTCTGGGGGGTGTTGGTCCCTACGTGTCGTTTGGGGGGAGGAGGGGGGGTATTTTGGCATTTTTGTTTGTGAGCTCGAGTTTGGGTTTTTCTTTTCTCCCCTTCCCTGGGGTTTGATGGAACGGTCCTCTGGGGGGGGGAGGGGGGGTATTTTGGCATTTGTGTTTGTGAGCTCAAGTTTAGGTTTTTCTTTTCTCCCCTTCCCTAGGGTTTGATGGAATGGTCCTCTGGGGGGGGGGGGGGGGGGGGGTGTTTTAGTATTTTTGTTTGTAGGCTTGGGTTTGGGTTGTTTTTCCTTTCTCCCCTTCCCTGGGGTTTGATGGGACGGTCCCCTGGGGAGGGGGGGGTGTTTTGGTTGTTTTGTTTTATGACTAATCACACATGTTTGGATAAAGGCTGACCGCACAGGTGTAAGAACTCCTGGCCACACCTGTGCTAAGAGACTGTCGGAGACAGGGGCAAAGATGCAGCCAGTTCAACCAGTCTGTTGGAGGATAAACGCAGACGCGGTTTCCAGCCATGGTCCCTGGAGGGGGGTGTTTCTCCTGGGCCAGGTGTGTGTGGTCGCCGGGAGGCTTCCCGTGAGGGTGGGGTACTGTTATATGGCTGGGGGGGGCCTGGCTGCCGGTTTGTTTCTGTTTTTTGGTTTTCCTCCCAGGTGGCGTGCATTTGGGACTGAGTGGCTGTGTTGCTGAGGCTGTCAGGACCTCACCCTGATCACCTGCGACTCGTCAGGACTCACAGCTGTGGTGCATCTGGATGGAGTGGAACATGTTGGCATTTAAGACTGGAGTGCACAGTGTGTATTTGCCAGAGACTCGACCTTGTGACCAGACGGGTGAGATCGTCGTCTTGGGAGCCATCTCATCAACAGCGGATGCTGAGAACGTCCAGGTTTGATGCACAGTCTGTGAAAGAGGAGGGGGTGAGGTCTCACGCTCGTCAGCACACTTCCTGAGGTACGTTAGATTTTGTGACTAACAGTTATACAGTCAGTAAATGTGGTGTCCCTCACACCTTATTGTATTGAGCTGTTTGTTAGTCATGTATCAGCTTCCACTGCGGTGGAGTTTTGTGAACTGGATGTTCCATGCCTGCAGGTTGGGAAGCTGATCAGTAATCAAGCCAGGAAGTGTTTGCTGTTTGTACACCTTTAAGTGTTCTCTCTGTGTGTAGAGTGTGGACTCACATAATGGTTCCTTCTTTCACAGACTCGGTTGTTGCGGCCACCTGGGGGGTGTCGGCGGGGTCCTTGGGTCCGAAACAGCTTCTGGCTCCGGACCGTTAGCGCTGCTGGGAGCGCACCACGCCAGGCCGCACCTTTTTATTATATTATCACTGTTATGTATTAAATTCAGTTAGCCTTTGTACCGTGCTCTGCTTATTTCATACTGGGTCCTTCAAACGCTGGTCGGTTCTCTGAGCTGCGTCCGACACATAACACTGATTACTCAATTGTAAAAGTAACTTAGTTACTTTACTGATTACTCAATTGTAAAAGTAACTAAGTTAGATTACTAGTTACTTTTTTAGTTACTTTTCCCAGCTGCCGACAACAACCCTCTGCCACCTCAACATGACAATGATACCTGTTTTGCCAAAACTCACTTTATAGTCACCCTTTCTTGACTTCAATGAAAATAAATACTTGTTTTATAAAAAGTAAAATAAAGACGTCTTTCTTGACCTCATATTTAACTGTTGACAGCACTGTAACAGTAAAACTTGCAATTTCGAGCCTACATTGTTTATAAAGGTAACTATTAAATTCTAACATTTTTCTAACATTTAAATTCTCTCTAATTCTAATTCTCTAATTCTCTCTGTTCAGAAAATTCAAAAACAAAAAATAATATAGCACCTTCAACTGCACCACAGACTAAAACAGTTAAATGTGGTCTATTAAACATTAGGTCTCTTTCTTCTAAGTCCCTGTTGGTAAATTATATAATAATTGATCAACATATTGATTTATTCTGCCTTACAGAAACCTGGTACAGCAGGATGAATATGTTAGTTTAAATGAGTCAACACCCCCGAGTCACACTAACTGTCAGAACGCTCGTAGCACGGGCCGGGGCGGAGGATTAGCAGCAATCTTCCATTCCATCTTATTAATTAATCAAAAACCCAGACAGAGCTTTAATTCATTTGAAAGCTTGTCTCTTAGTCTTGTCCATCCAAATTGGAAGTCCCAAAAACCAGTTTTATTTGTTATTATCTATCGTCCACCTGGTCGTTACTGTGAGTTTCTCTGTGAATTTTCAGACCTTTTGTCTGACTTAGTGCTTAGCTCAGATAAGATAATTATAGTGGGCGATTTTAACATCCACACAGATGCTGAGAATGACAGCCTCAACACTGCATTTAATCTATTATTAGACTCAACTGGCTTTGCTCAAAAAGTAAATGAGTCCACCCACCACTTTAATCATATCTTAGATCTTGTTCTGACTTATGGTATGGAAATAGAAGGCTTAACAGTATTCCCTGAAAACTCCCTTCTGTCTGATCATTTCTTAATAACATTTACATTTACTCTGATGGACTACCCAGCAGTGGGAATAAGTTTCATTACACTAGAAGTCTTTCAGAAAGCGCTGTAACTAGGTTTAAGGATATGATTCCTTCTTTATGTTCTCTAATGCCATATACCAACACAGTGCAGAGCAGCTACCTAAACTAAAGTGAGATAGAGTATCTCGTCAATAGTTTTACATCCCCATTGAAGACAACTTTGGATGCTGTAGCTCCTCTGAAAAAGAGAGCTTTAAATCAGAAGTGCCTGACTCCGTGGTATAACTCACAAACTTGCAGCTTAAAGCAGATAACCCGTAAGTTGGAGAGGAAATGGCGTCTCACTAATTTAGAAGATCTTCACTAAGCCTGGAAAAAGAGTCTGTTGCCCTATAAAAAAAGCCCTCCGTAAAGCTAGGACATCTTACTATCACTAATCATCACTAATTGCCTCTTCTTCGCCCCACTGAGACTCCTCCGACGGGACCTCTGGCTCCTCTTGCGGATGAGCCCATGCAGCTCGGACGAGCTGGAGCTGCCATATTGCCCCGTCACATAAGCGTCAAGAAAAACAGTGATGACGTATCTCCAGGTGTTCTGGGACAGGCAAAATAATGGACACAAAAAAAAAAAAAATTATTTGGGCTGTTTTTGTTTTTTTGTAAGGGGTTATAACTTGTTTGGGGATTTAGAGGTGGTTCTGGTGGAGTGAACGACTGGCGGTTCGGAGCTCGGCTGGACTCAGCCAATCGTTGATTTTTATTATTTGAATTTAGGTATTTTCTGTTTGGGATTGGGTCGTTTTGTTTTGTTGTTTTTTATTTCCCTGCTTCCCTAACCCCAACCTCACTCGCCCTAAGACCGTTCGTCTTGTGGGTTGTGGGGTGGTGCAGGTTGGTCACGCTGAGTGTTTCTCAGAAGACCTCTGCACCTGGGGGGGGGGTTGTCAGGGGCGGTTTTTTGTGGGTTTGGTTAGGGCCCGGTTCCACTCCAGCCTCGGTGGGCCTTTGACCGTTCGTCATTGGTGTTACCGGGGTGTGGTGCAGCGGGAACATACCTCAGTCGGAGGGGTGGGCCGATCTGTTGCCGTTCGCCATTTCGGTAGTTCCGCCCCTCCCGATAGGCTGGTGGTATGGTCGGGTAGGGGCACCGGACGTATTTCCGGTTTTCCGCTGCGCTTCGGGGTTGGGACTGGGTTAGTTTTTCCTGTTTCCTTCCCCAGCTTGGTAGTTTTGTGCCGTTCGCCAACATTGAGCCGACGAAGGGCTCTGGGAGTGATCTGGGGTCTTTCGGGGTGCTGGGGGAGGTAACAGGGTTTGTCGGTTGTTTTATTTGCCCCCGGGATAGTTTAATGAAGTCCGCCGGGGGTTGGATTTTTGTGTTTCTTATGTTTCCTTCCAGGTTCCACCTCCAGGGTTGATGGGACGGTCCTCTGGGGGGAGAATTGGCTTGTGGGGCCGACTAGCCAAGTGCACTTTGTGTCAAATCATAGTCATATCATATATCAAATTGATATGACAATATTGAGATATGATCATTTGCCCCCCCAGAAGCTGAAAGGTTTTAGCCATGCTAATGCTCCCCTGAAGCATTTACTCAAAAGAAAAGTCTGAAGGACCTAAATGACTTGGTGAGATGCTGAAGAGCTTCGCTTGTTCATGTCTGTAACATATACATATTAATAATAATAATGACAGCTCAATGGTGGTCTCTTTTTTTCTTTTTTGGCTCTTCCCGTTAGGGGGCGCCACAGCAGATCAATCATTTCCATCTCACCCTGTCCTCTGTATCTTCCTCTGTCACACCAACCACCTGCATGTCCTCTCTCAGCACATCCATGAACCTTCTCTTGTTGTGTGGGTCGCCAGAAGAGGAGGTACTGCTGGCCCACCACCAGAGGGCGCCCTGCCTAATCTTGTCCATCCTTGTCACTCCCAAAGAGAATCTCTGCCTCTTGTCTTTTTGTTAGTGCCACTGTCTCTAAGCTGTCCAATATAGCTGGTCTCACCAAATGCAAAACCTGTGAAAAATCAGTTAGAAAATACGAGGGAAAACTTGTATTACCAAAGACATCTTGATAGTTGTTGTTGTTCATTGAGCTGCTCCCGGTTTTGTTCAGGGTTGCCACAGTGGATACAGCCAGATCCGCATTGGCAATTGGCACAGATTTGGCGCTATATAAATAAAATTGATTTGATTTTTGATATCTTGCATTATTCTGACCATGAAACTCATGACGTTGTAGTTCAGCATTACGTCCACTTGAGGGCAGTAAACACTCATGATTTGCGTTTCAGTTCCGCAGAATTCGATTGATGAAACTTTTTTTTTTTTTATCAGTAGTTTTTAATTATTTCCACACAATTGTGAAAATAGGGCTCACCACATTAAATTTGCATAACTCCTGGATTGTTTGCAAAATGACACACTTTAGTCAAAACATATACACATATTTATACAAATGCTGTTTTGATTTCATCTCATGAACACAGTCCTCAAAACCCTATTTTAGGAAATAGACTGTGCTAGACTTTTTTTTCTTTGCCAGACATCATTTAGATGACAAAAAGATATTACATAACAAACCCACAACATTCTTCATAATTACTTTGAGGTACACAGAGCAAATACACAAATACTATAAACTTACCAAACACTGTCCAACACTGAAGATATTTTCTTAGCAAACTCAGTTCTGTCATTCTCGGTCCTGATCGGGGTCATGATTTATGGTTTTTCCTCCTTCTTTTACCCGTCATCTGCTCCAGCTCTGAGGTATTAGTTGTTTATTTTCATCATGTGTTTACTCTGTTCTGTTTTTCACTGTTGCTTTGTTTGTTTGACACTTCTGCCATAGTTCTGTTCCATTCTAGTTCTGCCAGGTTGTGTTTTCATTGTTTATCATTTATTAGTCATCTGTTTATTTTTGCTGTTCTCATTTCTCTTATTTTCTGTTGTACTTTAATATTGGATTTTGCTTTCAGTTTATTAGTTAATCTTTGCTTGTTGATTTTGTCATCTGGTTATCTTTATTTTATTCTTCAGTCATGTGTCAGTTCCACTTTAGTTTTGTCTTAGTGTTTACGTTCTTAGTTTTTCCTGATCTGTTCTCATTGTCATGTTTGATTTTAGTTCCTGTTCATAGTAATATTATATTCAGTTCTAGCTCTGTTATACCTCACGCCCAGCTCATTAGGTTCACTTCACGCCCTGCACCTGTCATTATGTCTTTGTCCCTGACTTTGATTCAGTCTGTTTAGCGTTTCCATTCACTCACACTCTTGGCGCCTGTTCTCGCATCTTGGTGCACCTTGCTTTGTGCACCCCCTTCCCCACTATCTTGCCCATGTATACTCTTTGCCCACTAGCCACGCCCCTTTCTAGATTGTTCCTCATGTGCACCAAATTAACACCTGCCTCACTCCACCCTGATGTGTTTGCTCCTTATTTAAACCCTCACAGTCTCACAGCTCACTGCCAGTTTGCTGTCGCTTCGTGCACACACCCCAGCCTTTGTATTTAGTCCTGATTTTTTGCCTTGCCGTGTACCGTGTTTTGCTCTGTCCTCCTTGACCATGGCTTTTTGCCTCATCCTTGAAAACTGTGTTTGCTCGTGCCTTTGAACCCTGCCGGAATATGACTGCATTTTCACTTGACCCTTAATGTGCCTCTGCTCCGCTGACTGACCACCTGTATACCAAACCAGAGCCTGGAATAAAGACCATGATTTCTCACATGCCTAAACCAAGTCTGGGAGTCTGCTTTGTGGGTCCAGCCGCTCCTGGTGCTGGGCTGCCGCCCGTCATGACAAGTTATAGGAACATATCACTCAACAATGAAAATCAGAACAACATAGTAGTTCTTCTTACTACCATAAAGTGTGGACAAAAATCTGTAGACAAATAAAAATTACTGCATGAAGTATAATAAAAACATATTTGAATGATAATTGGTGGAGTGATTTGTCTGGTTAATTCCGATAACATAGGAGACGCCGGCATGCTAACTAGTTATGCGGCCCTGTGTGTGTGTGTCTGTGTCTGTCTGTGGCCCTGCGACAGACTGGCGTCCTGTCCTGGGTGTACCCCACCTCGCGCTCTATGGCTGCTGGGAAAGGCTCCAGCCCCCCGCGACCATTAATTGGACTAAGCGGTAGAAGATGAATGAATGAATGAATATTTGAATGCGCACATGCCCAAATTTGTTCAGAACAATTACACAAATAATCTATTTTAACACGAGCAGCCACCCATCACGTGCCGTGCCAGGTACATGATGCACATTTGCACATATATGATTTGAACATTGATGGAATGAATATGTTTCTTATTAACACAAACAAACTCATCAAGTGATGGCACCTTTATAGCAAAATGTGTGCAGTGAATAGCTCCTATTACATTTGGGAAACTGGCTCTCGCTGCAAAATGTGCTGTAATGTTGGAATGTACCTGGATGACATTTGGATGATTGCATTCC
This sequence comes from Thalassophryne amazonica, assembly GCF_902500255.1. Lineage (NCBI taxonomy): Eukaryota > Metazoa > Chordata > Actinopteri > Batrachoidiformes > Batrachoididae > Thalassophryne > Thalassophryne amazonica. Next base: position 75,717 of record NW_022986333.1, on the reverse strand, counting down.
ACACAGCTGGCACGGCTCAAGGTTAGCTGGCACAGTCCTGACTGATCAGCCAGGTCACGCACTGCAGTGAAGTTAGTTTTACGTTGGATATTTGACAGATATTTGACAGACATTCGCTTCGGTTTTGCCCCTCTTCTTTACTACGGGTAAACGTCCTCTTTGCTCCAGTTAAATGTCGTGGCTTGTCTTTAGTCTTCTCGGGATGTTGTCTTTTAGATAACACAAACTAATTGCAAGTGATATGCTAGAAAAGGACACAACACTTTAGAATAATTCAGCCTTAAGCAAGATAAAATGCACAGAGTTTTTTAAGTTTATTTAAGCCTTCAACACAGAGCTTAGACAAACTGAGTCCTCTAGAGAGACTGAATATGACAACCGCGCTCATCTATTTATTGGAAACCCGCGGGCATCGCTCCTCCTTCGACTTTTTTTATTTATTTAATTCCCAAGACATGGTTTTCTATTGGAAGCGTCCTCTAGTGAACCCTAAGCAGGTGTTAGGCCATTATTTCAATGTGACAAACGCTCCCATTAAAACGTGAAGGATTTACAACTGATTTTTTTAAAAGACCTTCAGCCACAGGTGCAGCTGGCCTGAGGCCCCCCCGCACGTGGCCTCAGCCACAGGTGCAGCTGGCCTGAGGCCCCCCCGCACGTGGCCTCAGCCACAGGTGCAGCTGGCCTGAGGCCCCCCCGCACGTGGCCTCAGCCACAGGTGCAGCTGGCCTGAGGCCCCTGCACGTGGCCTGCGGGAAAGCACCTAAAAGGCCTTGGAAAGCCCCTGACAGACTGAATGACTAATAGAGCCCTTTTTTTGGGTTGAACACCTGCTAGTTCAACCAGAGGACATACAGTTCGGATCAGGACACTTGATAGTTCATCATAGTTCAAATAAGGACCTAAAAATTCTTCTACAGTCCCTCCTCTGGGACTCGAAAGAGTCCCATTACATCAACTATACTCTTGGGTTGTTTACTGACAAGACATCTTCATTTGTGCATTGCAATAAAAAAGAAAAACACATCACTCGAATTACTGATAACTCTGGTGCGGATATGAATATAAGTGATACTTCACACGGTAAATATATTGAAGTGCAGGTGAACCTACATACTAAGGCACAAGGTGATCAATTAGCTGGATTATATCAACGCAAGGTGACATTCAAACATTGAGATTTGGTGTAATTCAAGGCACTTAAAATGGCCACATAAAACAAGTTACAGCAACCTCTAAATCATGGCAAAGTAAAGGCTTTACATTGACATCAGTGCAACCAATCATCTTCTGGCATCTATTGTCTCACTCAACCAGAGGCTCCAACCCATTATACTTGGTTCTACATATTATTTTGTTAAAGAGTCACACATTTATTACTTAAATGCATCAAATAACCCCTACGTTACCACTATTTAGTCAACCAATCAAGAAACTATTCTAAGGTTAGCGCAGCTATGTCTAGTTAAATGATAAACACAATAAATGGTTTCCCTTCATGTCCGTCCTTAAGTCATTTGCCTTAGTCAATCATATAATGGTTTTCATTATAGGCCATTACTCAACATTTTCCACTTTGTTTTTCTTCTTTTTCAGCTTGTTTTCTAATGCCCTTTTTGGCCAGACGCCAAATTTAGGCGATGCATGTCTCTTGAGGCATGCTATAATTTAAGAAAAAGGGGTCCCTATGGTGCATCTTTACTACTAAATCTACAAACACGCCGTGTAAGGGTCCCCTTTTTATAACTTTGCAATGTGATATCTATGTGTACGCATTTAGCTTTATCTGTGTTACGCAGATGATGGTAAGGACAGACATTTACCCGACCTTCGTTACTAACATATATCCTTCTTTGTTTTTATTTACACTCAGATTTCTGAAACCAGTCCGCAATTCAAACTCAAGAACCAAGATCATAGTCCGTGTTCAGTGCCATTACGTCTGTCCGCGCTCCTCAGCATTTACTCAGCGTCTGAAGTTTTGGGAGAAGTTGGGGAATATGGGGAGGTTGGCCTTTCAGGGGTAGTGGGGGAAGGATCAGGAATTCTGGCTTTCAGACAGTCGTGCAGTTCTCTGATGGATCTTTCCAGCTCCTTGTGCTGCTTGGCCAGGTTGTACAGGGCCCCCAGAGAATTCTTGCCCACATTCAGGGTGGTGGTGGCCAGCCCTAGCTGTTCCCTTTCCATATGCTCCATCATGCTGGCTAGCATGTCCATACTAGACTGAAGACCACATAGTTGAGTATGGAGGCCCTCCTGAGCACAAGAGATGTTGGCATTGTCACGGTGTATCCTTAACAGGTATGCAGCTGTCTGACTCAGTTGTGGCATGATTTCCTCAAATAGCTCATGGGGAATGTGATTTGTGAGGGGCAGGAGCTGCTCCAAGGTTTTTGGAACAGACTCTTGTGGAAGACGAAGCTCTCGAACCAAGATTGCCATGTCCAGTGGGGTGACCATGACCAGATTAAGGTTGTGCAGTCCAGGGGACAGGAAGTACAAGGGGGAAGGCATTTCGTGTGTGGGGGGAGTATTGTTGATGTCGCACAGGCAAGTGGTTGGGACACTCTGGGCATTTAGCAGCCTGTACAAAGCTCCCCTCTGTCCTGGTGGGTGAGTTTGGCTAAGGTCCACCCCTGCTGATCCTCCTCCAGAGGTACTGGGCTGATCGGAATATCTCTCCTGCCTTGGGGGTGGAAAGCTGGGGACAGGTCCTAGCAGTGAATTGGGTCTAGGATGCACTCGGGCGGTTGCTGCATATGGCCGACCTTGGCTGCCTCCCCTGGAGGGTATCGTTGCCACTGGCACATGTGCCTGTCTCCATGGCATCTGCGGAAGGGGTGTGTTCCTGAGTCCAAAGGGTCCTTCAGGTGATGGTGGAGTCCTCGGGCCGACTCTTGCTGCAGGCAGATTCTGTGAAGCCGTCATCGCCAGGTGCTGGAACGATGAAGATCCTTCTGTTGCCAACTGGTTTAGCTGCTGGATGGATGGCGGCTGTGGCGACCAATCATGTCTCGACCATCCCTCCTGTATATCCTCTTCTCCAAACAGTTCTGAGAGTCCAATCAGACTTGATAGAGGCAGATCAGGCATAGGTCCCTGATCAGGGGAGTCTGGTCTCTCAGCTATACTCCTGTGTCCTAGTAATATACATACACGTTCATTATTACAGCTCCATGTCATTCTTTCAGATATTGTCTATCCTATCCCTCATTTTTGTGGGTGCATGTGTGTGAATGTAAATGTGCGTGCATGTCTTCTTCCTCGTCTACAATATCACCAAGCACGGTCCATCCCAGTCCTCCCTATCTGGGGTGTACGCCACAATATTAGGGAGCTGGGGGCTGTCGGGGAGGATAATTGGTATTTCATCCATTTCCATATATTCTGGTTCTCTGTCTGTTTCGTTTGTGCTTTCTTCTAGGGCTCGGATGGCTAACAGTTGGAGCTGTCCTACTGTGGATGAAATCAATTTATTGACCAGAAATTTTATCAAGGGAATACCACAACATATTACCAGCAAGACCGCCACCCCTGTTAGTGCCAAGATTACACCTATCTGATATAACCAGTCTTTCCATGATATCCACCCTCTCCTTAGAGTCCCAAACAGTGAAAATAGTGGACCAATATTCATTCCATTCCCTACAATGTATCCAGAATCGTCAGTTTCATTTCTCCCTCCTATGGAGTTACTTAACAGTTCCTGTTGCATCTCTTCAAGTGTGATTAAGAGCTCTGTCAAATTTCCGTCTTCCCCTGTACGCATGGGAATAGCTGTGCAACATTCGGTGGCTTTGATCATAATACAAACTCCTTGTTCATCAGCCATCATCATCTCGATAGCTAATCTATTTTGCATTGTCATTAGCGAGGTGGCGTGCAGTTGTTCGGTTAAGGCTCCTACTGCTGCCAATGTCCAGTTCAGGTATCTTTGCTGATTATACCACAAGTAATTAATCCACTGCACCTCCTGGAACCTAGAACGGATTTTTGGAGTAACCCCGAACAGAGCCAATGCCCATCCCCATTTATCCGCGTCTTCATCTGCTTTAACTCTGCTACTGTCTATGGCTTCTAACTGTCGGGGTATCCCTTCTGGTATCCCGTTTCTTACTGTGATGTTGTAGTCTGTTTTAAACATCATTATTCCTCTTTTCTTACGAAGTTTCTGTGGCATGGGTTGTATTGAATTTGGCATTTCAATTACTGTTATAGCTCCTGTGAGCATCACAGGAGCACAAAGGCCTTTCCAATTAGGGGACAGCGATGACAGGAGTTTCCTTCTTTGTCCGCACATCCAAAAGATGTCAGCTAAGGGTACCGTTCCCTTAGCTAAATTTGGAGTAGATACCCATGAAGCATGGGTGAGATTCAGTCCAATTACAGACCCCCCTGTGGCCGGTACTATTTGTTCACACTGTATGCCTGCTGCTGGCAGGGTGTGACAGACGGTAATGTTCCATGCTGTTTTGGCCGGTTTGTATTCTTGCTGCTTTTGCATACACTGTATGTGGTGTTCTGACTGGGTCGTCCCTACCTGCCAATCGCTTATGTATTGTGCTACTAATCCTTTAGCTATACAGAATGGGTGTATCATCCCTTTCTCTATTTTAATCATAGATGGAACGGTTCCTTCTGTACTTAGGGGCACTGGACAAAGTTTACTGTCGGCAGCATATTTTTCATCACCTACTGCCATTTTCATAACACATTGTGTATAGCATTCTGCTTGGTCTGAGTTATGTTGGGGACTCCTATAACAGTTGTTGATATCAGGTAGGGGTTTAGCCTGAGGTATCACACCTTTCCGGTGACAGGCTATGCAAGGCTTTTCACTGATCTGCCTAGCCTAAAATTTCAACCATTGGTAAAATAGATTTGTCTTCAACCCTTGTGTACGGGCTAGGTCTGTACTGGGATCCCATCTCCCTAAGTGACTGCTTGTTTCTAGGCTTCTAATTGTCCTCTTTTTCCTTGGTTTGATTTGTACCCATTTTGTGGCTTCATGTACTGTAACAGTTATGTCTTGCTTGGTTTCCCTGCATCCTCCTTTATCACAAATTACCTCTATGTTGAGTGTTCCCTCCTCTTCACATTTGATGCTAATGGCTTCGCCTAATATGTAATCCCCCAGCTTTCCCTGTATTCCTATGTTCTTGTAGGCTTTTGATTTAATGTATACCAAATTATATGTTTTTCCTGTGTTTAGAATGCCTTGTTTAGCTGCTATTGCGGCCATGGCCACGGCACAGTCCGTTATATGTTTTGGTTGTCTATTTTCTCCCATACTGACCACCAGTAGTATTGTCAATCCCTTGAATAATTCCTTAATCATTGCTCTGATGACTGTTGAGATGTGCTACTAGATGTGCTACTGAGTGAGCCGTCACTAGATGAGCTGTCACTAGGGATGTGTGGTGTATCTGTGCTTTGTCTGGGTTGTACTTCCTGTGGTTCGTCTGTCGGTAAATCTACTAAGTTGCTGTCCGAGTCTGATGTCTCCTGTGGCCTGTCTATCTGTCGGTCTGTATTTCTGTCTGTCTGTTGGCCTGCGTCTCCAGTTGTTTCTGAGTCTGCATCTGAGTCTGTCGCTGCTCTATCTGGCAGGGATCCACTACTCTCTGAAGCTGTGCGTCGTCTTTGTTCAATCAGTCTCTGTGAGCGCCTTGGCCGGTGTTCGCCTGGCTGCAGGGAGGCGTGGCCTTCCCTCGGTGCTTCTTCTGGCTGCAGGGAGGCGTGGCCGTCCCTCGGTGCTGCTGTAGGGTCTCTGGCTTCTCTTGCTTCCCCCCTTGGCCCGGCGGCTCTGCCAAGACGAGCTTGCCGAGGCCGCAGGGGCGCTGGGCCACCAACCCTACAGCAGTGGTTTAAATGAAACCAAGTGTCCTTACCGTCTACTTTGACTGCTGTACGTGAGGCAAGAATAACTTTAAAAGGACCTTCTCAGCGGGGCCTGTCCCACTTCTTTTTGAACACTTTGACGTAAACCAGATCACCAGGCTGGATGCTCTGATTTTCGAGTGGAATCTCTGCTTCTCTGTCTTCTGTAGCGCCTTTGACCTGCAAAAAGATAGTTTTGTGTATTTGGGTTAACTGTCTCAGATAATTATGCCATTCGTCTTGTAGCTGCTCCAGCGATGGTCCTTCGTAAGGTCCTCTCAGGTATGGAATAGGCATCGGCCGACCTGTAAGAGCTTCAAATGGTGTCAAATGGGTTAGTCGGTTAGTTTGTGAGCGCATTGACAATAAAGCAAGCGGCAACGCATCCAGCCAGGTTAGTTTGCCATTGCTGTCTGCTATGATTTTGCTAGTTTGTTCTTTAAAATGCCATTAGCCCGTTCCACCGCCCCATTTGATTGAGGGTGATAAACACACCCAAACTTCTGTTTGATACCCAATTGTTTGAATGTTTCTTGTGTAACCTTGGCTACAAAAGCCCTACCGTTGTCAGATGAGATAGTATCTGGAATGCCAAATCTTGGAAAGACATCTCGGCACAAGAATTTGGCTACCGTTTTATGGTCTTGATTTGCAGAGGCTACTGCCTCAATCCATCGGCTGAATCTGCATATCACTACCAAAACATATCTCATTCGTTTAACTCAATTTTCAGCTCCCATGTCTATGAAATCCATCATAAGATGTCTGAATGGCCCATCAGGGACCGGAATGTGGGCTAAAGGGGCTGTGAATGATTTCCGGACATTGTACTGTGCACATACCTCACACTCATTCAACAACCGGTCCACTGTAGCTGCCATATATGGTGACCACCAGACAGCTTTTAGTTTGTTCATAATTTGGACTCGCGAACAATGATCGGGTCCGTGGGCCCAAATGATTGCATGTCGTAATAAATTGGTGGGTAACACAAAATGTCCATGACTACTGCGCCACAGCTTGTCTGCTGGCCCCTGACTACGTGTCTCAATAGTGCCTCGTTTAACCCACATTCGTTTTTCTTCTCCACTGGCCCTACTTTGAGCCACTATCAGTGCGTCAAGTGAAACCAGTGGGGCACAATCTTGGATGGTTAGCAGGGGAAACATATTTTCTCCTTGTGCTCCTTTGCGAGCTGCGTCATCTGCTAAGTTGTTACCTTGAGCTATGATGTTATTATTCTTTTGATGACCTGCACATTTAATGATGGCTACCTCAGACGGTAATTGGAGAGCATGTAACAGTTGGGAAATCGCTTCTCCATGAGTGACAGGGGTGCCATCTGCTCTCAGGAATCCCCTTTGTTTCCAAATGTTTGCATGTACATGACATACGCCATAAGCGTAGGCTGAGTCTGTGTAGATATTAACACGTTGATCTTTAGCTATCTGGCAAGCCATAGTTAAGGCTTTGATTTCTGCCAGTTGGGCTGAACAAGGCTGATCAATTCCTTGGGACTCCAGTAATTCAAAGGTCTCGCCATCCGTGTTTAGTTTAACAATCCCCATACCCGCATGCAATCCCGCGGCATCCCGAAAGCATGAGCCGTCCACGAACAGGGTTAGATCTGCATCTATGGCGTGATTATACAAATGTTCTCTGGCTCTCAAAAATTTCTCTGTCTCTGCCACACAGTTATGTGGAGTACCATCTAACGGTGTGGTCAATTTGGTGGCGGGATTCACCGTGTGACAACGTTGTATTGTTATTTCTGGAGCGGACAACACAACTTCATATCCAGTGCGTCTAGCTTGTGTTAAGACAAAACGTTGACTGGTTAGCAGGGCATGTAACTGATGCGACGTGTACAACGTTACTGCATGTCCCATGATTATGGATGATGCTTTTTGAAATGCAAAGGCAGCTGCTGCTAGACCCTGATAGCATGGTGGCAATCCTGTTTCAATGTTGTCAAGCTTTGTACTATAATAGGCCAATGGTTGTTTTCCTTCATTTGTTTCCTGCATTAGTACAGCACAAGCATAACCAGCTTTTTCAGTAACATACAAATGGAAAGGTTTCCCATAATCTGGGTTACCTAACGCGGGAGCAGATTGCATGTCTGTTTTTAGGGCCTCAAAAGCTCCCGTTGCCTGATATGTCCAGACGAGGAGAGCTGCATTGCTTGTTTGCCCCACTGCTCTAATCATGGCATGCAAAGGTGCAGTTTTTATAGCATAATCACAAATCCACGGCCGACTGTACCCTGCCATCCCAAGGAATGAAAGCATCTGTCCCACTGTTTGGGGTTTGGGAGCCTTGATTATAGCCTCCACTTGGCTTGGGGCTATACATTGCGTGGTCCCACACAACTGTCTTCCCAAGTATTCTACTTGTTGTTTGCAGAACTGCAATTTGTCCTTACTTACTTTATGACCTCCATCTGCCAATGCATGCAATACAATTAATGAATCTTTTTCACACTGTTCTTGAGTCTCTGATGCAATAAGGAGATCATCCATATATTGCACCAATGTACTGGGTATGTCAAGGTGTTGTAAATCTTCAGCCAGGACTTTGTTAAAGATGGCTGGGGACAGGTTCAGTCCCTGAGGTAGCCGTGTATACGTTAGCTGTTGTCCCAGAAATGTGAATGCAAACAAATGCTGTGAGTCTGGGTGCACAGGCACACTGAAATAGGCTGAACACAGATCGATTACCGTGTACCATTTTGCTCCAGCAGGGATGCTTGATAGTATAGTATGCGGATCAGGTACTATAGGTGCATCCATTTCTATTATTGCATTGATAGGACGCAGATCATGTACCAGCCGATACTCTTTGGTATTGTTTTTAGGGATAGGGTAGATAGGAGTATTGCATGGGCTTGCAGTTTTTATTAAAACTCCAGCTGCCATTAGTCCCTTAATTACTGGTTTTATGCCTTCAATAGCCTGAGGTTTTAATGGATACTGCCTTTGGTGAGGCAGTTTTGCTCCCGGTTTTACTTTTATTTTTACTGGTAAGGCTGTTTTTACTAGTCCTACATCTGCTTTGCTTTTGGACCACACCACTGGTGGTATTTGCTCTAACAATTTCTCTTGTTGGGCCGATAACACCATCTGTCCCTCTGGTCTAGGATTGAGCTCCACTTTTTGAGCTATAGCCTCATCATTTACTTTTAAATTAATTCGTATAAACTGCTGGTCTTTTGACAGATGTACTTGTGGACTTTCCATGTTTTGCCATTCTTCAACTTCTGAGGCTGTCTTTACCATTGGACCTAGGTCATGGGATTCGTACTTTTCTGAGACTAAAAGGGTCACATGAGGCGTGGCATTCGGCACTTGATACCATTGTTGTTCAGCTGAAGTTAGCTTGACAGAAGCTGCGGCCCCTTGGGGGCCTAAATAAATTTCTGTGGTGGTTATGTGAAACAGCCGTTGATTCATCAATGCATCCCAGCAGCATGCATAGTCAGTTTGTTCTTGTTTGGCATCGAACATCAGGGTGACATGTAAAGGTAAACTAGGTGTACATACTGCTTCATAGTGTTGTTCTGCCCAGGGCTTCCATTTTTCCCATTCCAGTTGAAGATTTGAATTTTCTGGTTGTAACTTCAGCCAGTATACCATGGGTTGCACCAGTCGGACCTTGTTTTCCATGTCCATAAGCACCATAATGTTGGCAAGTGCTTCGTCAGGAAAGTGTATTTGCAGTCCTTGATGAGTACACACTATCTGGGTTTGTAGCTTACATAAAATGTCTCTTCCCAGCAAATTCACAGGTGTATTTTGTGAGTATAACAGGGGTGCTTCAATTGTTTTTCCTGCAATCGTTACAGGAAGTGGGCGTGTAAAAGGTATTACTTGAGTCTTCCCAGAGAAGCCGATGGTCTTAATTACAGACCCAGAGAGGGGGAGATGAGCGCCCATTTTCCCTATGCAAGAGTATGTTGCCCCTGTATCCACCATGAAAGGGAAATCTCTGTTTTGTATATTAACGGTGACGGTTGGCTCTTCCTTAGGTATCATCGAAATAGCCAATGCCACCGTTTCCCCCTCTGTCTTCTCTAGGCCCCCCTATTGCCAATAGGCAGAGGGTCCAACCCAAGGCCGGGCCGGACAATTTCTCATTCGATGTCCAGGTTGTCCACAGCTCCAACACTCATTAGAGGGTTGATCCCCTATTGGGGGTGTTGATCCCATAGGCGGTCCCGCTTGACTGTTCCTGGGAGCTGAGTTCTGGAATCTGCTTCCAAATGAAGGTTGGCGAGATCCTCTTCGCCACCCTCCTCTTTGACCTTGAAAGTTCCGTGACTCTCCTCTCCGCCCATGACTGTAGGTGGGTCCATTTCCGGGTGTGCCAGTGCTATGGTAGTGATAGTGATGCTCCACTGGTGCCGAGACTTCTCCTGCAGCAGTGCTCCCTGCTGCTCCCTGGGGGCTCTGTGTGGCTGTTACCACAGGTGCCTGTATGGTGGCAGCAGTGTTTGCCGTAGGGCCTAGGCTTGCCGGCTCAGAAGGAACAGGGGTCATCATTGGTGCCTGGGTCTTTGTTTTTTCTTTCTTGACTTTGGTTAGCTCTCCCAACTGCATCTGCACCAATTTTTTCGTCAGGGATTTTGCTGCATCTTCTTCTTTTTGTTTTTCTTTCTTGTAGATTTCAAGATGGTGACAAATATGCTCAGAGTATAAAGCCCAATTCATTTTTGATAGTCCCACGACTCCATCTAGGGCTTTCTGAACCTCATCTGGTAGAGCCTTTTTTACAGTTATTTTAAACAGGATTTCAGTTGCTGGAGAATGGTTCCATGCATTTCCTGTTTCCTCCGCCCATCTCTTCTGGAATCGGTGCAGGAACTTCTTTGGGCACTCTTCAGGTGTCCACTCCTCATCATCCAATTTAGAGGGATCCAAGACCTCAGGGTACTTTCTTCTCAGTCCTTCCCACATGGAGTTTCTATAGCGATTAAAGGGGACTTCATCATGTTGATTAGTGCCCATCATTTGTGTTAGTCCAACCTTTCCTGCTAATTCTTCAGTGCCATGTTTTCCCATGACATGCATTAGCAAGGCTTTTATGTCACCTAAAGACAAGGTTACCCCTGCAGTGCCTTCTTCTAAGGCAGTTATCCATCTCCCAGCTCCTTGGGTGATGTCTGGCAGCCTGTTGGCCAGCCCCACCATGTCTGTCCAGCTCCATGGGGTATACACATGATGACCATTTCTAACCACCAATGGGCATATGAGGTCTTCGTCCTCCTCTTCTTCTGTGGGGGCTCCATACTGTCTTCCAGATCGAGTGCGACTGACTGGTTCCAGGCAGTCCATCCAGTCGGTTATATTCTGTTCTAAAGCCGCTATGTCTTTGGCTACGCATTGTTGTCTTTGCCTTAGTCGGGCCTCTTTTGCACTCTCAATGATGATCTCACCAGAAATTTTTCGGGTGGGTGGCTCTATAATGTGATTCCCTTGATTGGGCGTCGATTGCTGTAATATTCTTCTTTCCTCGGCGTCCCTATGTCTTCGTATTCTTTCCTTCGCTAGCCAAAGCTGCTCAGCTAGTTCTTCATTATCTCTTCTGGCCAGATCCAGTGTGTCACAGAAGCTCTTGTGCCACTCTTCGGAGCCTCTATAGCCTGTGAAGGTCCAGTCGGCTGACTTATGGTGGGAGGGGACGGTTTTCAGTGGACCTCGATGTGCAGGCGGAGCCTTCAGGTCTCTCTCTTTATCCTCGTCTGCCTCCGTGTCACTGTTATTTGTGGCCCCCCCTGCTGGTCGTGGTGAGCGACCACTTACTTTCGGACTTGGAGACCTTGTATGATCCATTTGACAGACTGAGGACCTGTCTCCTTGTGGCTCTCGAGCTTTTAGTGTCAGTGTGAATTTGCCCTCCACATCCATGCCTTGGTCCTCTTCACGAGTTCCTAATACAAATTGTCCAGCTGTCTTTCCCATATCATGACGTTTATATGGGGGTGGCTCTGCTTCCCAGCTCGGTGCACTGGCTTTAGTGTCTTTGGATCTTTCCTCTGTCATTTTTTCTCTTTTCTGCTGTAGCCTCTGTGCTTCCTGCTTGAACAAGGCCAAAACTTCTTTTTCTTCAGTGCGTTTTTTGTTGTTATTTACGTTCTTCTGCTGATCTTTAATTTCTTTTTTCTGTATTTCTACCGCAACTGCTTCACACATCACCGGATCAAATGATCCCTCCAAAGGCCATTGCCTGCCCCCATGTGACCTTTTGTGCCACTTTTTCATACATTGGTTGGCCTTAATGCGTTTTCCTGGATATTTTCTTAGTACTAAGTCTAGCGGGGTACTTTCCCGACCTTGACCTTGAGAGTTACCCATGTAACCCTGACAAACGCTATGTGAGGTGTTTCTATGGTGTTCTGGTAGTCCCTCAGGGGCTGTCCTGATCCAGACCAATAACTTGCTGGCTGTAACACCTGTTTTGTATTTTAAACCCTTAAAAGGATTAAATTTCCAACTGTTTTGCCCGTCTTCTTTTTCTTTAACTAAATATGAAAATTTACCTGTTTCCCACCGAACCTTCCTTGGGACCGCAGTCAGAGTCAACCTAGGAAACAGTTCTTCACCTGGATCGGTTGGTAGTGTTATTAAATGATTTAATGGTATGCTAATTTCTTTATTAGGATCAGCACAAAGCAGCTCCAGCCACGGGGTTAAACCCTGATGCCACAGACGTCTTATCAGCAGCTCCCAATTAATTAGAGGGAATTGTTCTTTCTTTTGCTTCAGATTGATTACCTTAGTAATCTGCCATAATTTCTGATTGATCTCTTGTTCGTCCTGCCAATGTTCTGCTCCTACACTGTCAAAATAGGTCCTTTCCAGCCAAAAATGTGTCCTGATTCCCTGGGTTTCGATGTCTCCGTCAGTCAAGTAATGTTCTGGGAGTATTATTTCATCATCACTTAAGTCTCCCATCAAAGACTGTCCCAAGCATTGATCAGTCTGTCAGCTTTTTCACTATAATCTAAGCTTTAACTCTTTTGATTTATAACCAATTTTATTTCTTTACTCCTCTTACAACCCTAACACTTCCTAATGTCTTTGCTCCTGACTTTCTATTTTCCTTCTAATTTTTTAACTTTCTGCTTCTCGTCTTTTTCTGCTATGTTTGTTTATTAGTTTTCTTTCTTTGAAATAATATCTACCTTCTCTGTATTTACATAGCAGTCTCTTCTCCTGTCTTTTTCTTCACTGTCTCTGTTTCACACTTTCCTCTCTGCCTGTCATGCACCTCCCAAGTCCTCCTGTTGGGTCTAAACGCCTCCTCCTTTTCGTACTCTTTACATTAATCTTGTATGTCAGCCAGCCTGCAAGCCCTCACAGCTTTGCTTGCAACTCCCCTTTTACTCTCCACTCTCCCACACACAATTTTCAAAAGCTTTATACACAAAAATTATTAAAAACAACTTTCTATATATCTCTATCTAGACTTCTGCCACCCTTTACTCCGCGGCTTTAAACAACCTTTTTATTCACTTAACACCAATGTGTTCTGTTTAAGTATGTATCTCTTCTTCACGTTAGACAGCTTCTCCGGCGCTGCCAGCAACTCATATATTATTATTTTTTTTTTTCTTAACAAGCTACTCTTTGAGCGTACAATATTTCATTTACTTCTACGCCTTACCGCGCCTCGCGTGCGTATCCTGTGCTTAATATATTATTTTTCATCAGCTCCTCTCTGAGCATACAATATTTCATTTATTTCTACGCCTTACCGCGCCTCGCGTGCGTATCCTGTGCCTTTCTGCACTTTCTTCTACTTTTTTCTTCACTTACTGAGCTCCTCGTGAGCTTAATGTGCCTTTGCACTGAAAATACTCTCTTTATCTTTTCTTATAAAAAACTCATATTACTGTGTACTTACTTATTCTTCTCCCACGCCCCACAAGCGTGTATTTGGTGCCTTACTGCACTATTTTCTGCTTCATTAATTCTCATGTATTCTGCACTAACTCTCTATTTATTTTATTTTTTTTATAGTTTTTCTCTTTTCTTAAAAAATGACGTCCTTTATTGAGCTCTTTTACTTACTGTCAGCTGTGCTACTTTGCACTTTTCTCTTTTCATCACGTACGGTATTTCTACTGCGCCCCCTCAGGCGCTTATCTTGTGCTTCCTCTGCACGTATTCTCTGTTAAACTCTTTTTCTCACTTATTTCACTTCAGTCTCTGTTAAACTCTTTAAATAACCTTGTATTACCTTGTATCTATTTGTCAGTATACTCCCCTAAATTAACCCCTACAGCGCATGCTATCAGCCGGCACGTTAGTAAAGAATTTCAACACCAATTATTCCCCAAGCATCCAGGTTAGTTCTTCACGCACTCTTTTCCGCACCAGAGTTCATGAACATTCCTGACCTTTCACTCACACAGACATTCTTTTTCCCGGGAACACACACACCTTCTGAGCATTTTATCTACAAGGCCTGATAATTTTCAATCTTATCTTTTTTTTAGTTTCTTATCAATTTTCTTAGTCCAGGTTCTTTTGGGTAAGAGGCAATTAAAAAATATCACCTGTCAACTTGGGCGGAAATCCCGACTCACTCCTCCAGATCGTGCAGAAGTTATAAAAGGTTTCTGCTTACCTTTTAGTCGTGATCACTGTTATTTACGGTCTGGAGGGATGAGCTGGACTGCCCCAGGCTGCCGGAATGCCCCTGGACCCTCCTGAAGCTGGCTCGCCAAGTTCTGTCGTGGCTCGTCTTTAGTCTTCTCGGGATGTCGTCTTTTAGATAACACAAACTAATTGCAAGTGATATGCTAGAAAAGGACACAACACTTTAGAATAATTCAGCCTTAAGCAAGATAAAATGCACAGAGTTTTTTAAGTTTATTTAAGCCTTCGACACAGAGCTTAGACAAACTGAGTCCTCTAGAGAGACTGAATATGACAACTGCGCTCATCTATTTATTGGAGACCCGCGGGCATCGCTCCTCCTTCGACTTTTTTATTTATTTCATTCCCAAGACATGGTTTTCTATTGGAAGCGTCCTCTAGTGAACCCTAAGCAGGTGTTAGGCCATTATTTCAATGTGACAAACGCTCCCATTAAAACGTGAAGGATTTACAACTGATTTTTTTAAAAGACCTTCAGCCACAGGTGCAGCTGGCCTGAGGCCCCCCCGCACGTGGCCTCAGCCACAGGTGCAGCTGGCCTGAGGCCCCTGCACGTGGCCTGCGGGAAAGCACCTAAAAGGCCTTGGAAAGCCCCTGACAGACTGAATGACTAATAGAGCCCTTTTTTTGGGTTGAACACCTGCTAGTTCAACCAGAGGACATACAGTTCGGATCAGGACACTTGATAGTTCATCATAGTTCAAATAAGGACCTAAAAATTCTTCTACATAAACCTCTTGTTTGCTCCGGCGACAGAGCGACTCTGAGCATGCCACTCCAATATTTCAAGTTGCGCCCGTATTGCAGACGTTACAATAAACAAGCGGAGATAGTAGACGGTTACATCGAGTACCAGCTTCCTGTTTTCAAAATAAAAAGGTGGGATATATTCAAACCAGAGATACTGTGTTTAAAGCTATTGAGAAGCTGTTGAGCGAAAATGATAATGTTTACATTTAAAATTAATTAAAAATATGAACCGATTTAAAATGTAAACACAAGAGGTGTATGTCATGCAGCCAGTGGAGCGCTATGGTTCCACGCTGACTTTAAGCCAGTTGATCACATGACCTGGAAGCTATTGAGCTAAAATGACTCAGGTCATGTGATCAATTGACTCAAAGTCAGTGTGGAATCACAGTCCTCCACTGGCTGCATGACATACACCTCTTGTTTTTACATTTTAGTTACAAATGTGACTTTCAATGTTTTGAAAATAAAGCACTTTTTAATTTCTCTTGTCTGCTTTTTTTCAGTATATTACAATAAGAAGAAAGCTACGCTTATGATAGTATGTTGTTTGCATAAGTGAAAAGCTGATACATACAAAGAGAAAAATTATCAGTGAAAAATATAAATACATACAACAGTTTCAGCGGTTTAGCTGTTCTAAGGAGAGTATAACATACTTACACAACAAAGACCAGGGGTCCGGTCCATAAAACCTGGTTCTGAGCCTGGTTCTGCTGGAGGTTTCTTCCTGTTAAAAGGGAGTTTTTCCTTCCCACTGTAGCCAAGTGCTTGCTCACAGGGGGTCGTTTTGACCGTTGGGGTTTTACATAATTATTGTATGGCCTTGCCTTACAATATAAAGCGCCTTGGGGCAACTGTTTGTTGTGATTTGGCGCTATATAAAAAAATTGATTGATTGATTGATTGATTGATTGATTACCAAATTAAACAGGCTTATTTCATTAGTCTCTTATTTTCCAATAAGAGACTAATGAAATACGCCTGTTTAATTTGTTTATGGACCGGACCCCTGGTCTTGCATGGTAAACTGTTCACAGCCTGATCATTTTTCTACTTTGTTTCCAAACACTGGAAGTGTCTCGTCATAGAACGGAGCCGACGTGGTCCAACTATAGACTTTAGAAATGTTTACGTACCACTTTCGCTCCACACTTTGACTTCGTTCGGCTCTTTACATTTTTATGTTGCTTCAGAAACACTGTCTTCTTACCAACATGAATGGACAGACGCAAAGTGGAAAAGTGTGCTGTGGTCTGATGAGTCCACATTTCAATTTGTTTTTGGAAATCATGGACGTCGTGTCCTCTGGACAAAAGAGGAAAAAGACCATCCAGATTGTTACCAGCACAAAGCTCAAAAGCCAGCATCTGTGATGGTATGGGGGTGTGTTAGTGCCCATGACATGGACAACTTACACATGTGTGATGGTATGGGGGTGTGTTAGTGCCCATGGCATGGGCAACTTACACATGTGTGATGGTATGGGGGTGTGTTAGTGCCCATGGCATGGGCAACTTACACATGTGTGATGGTATGGGGGTGTGTTAGTGCCCATGGCATGGACAACTTACACATCTGTGATGGTATGGGGGTGTGTTAGTGCCCATGGCATGGGCAACTTACACATCTGTGATGGTATGGGGGTGTGTTAGTGAACATGGCATGGACAACTTACACATCTGTGATGGTATGGGGGTGTGTTAGTGCCCATGGCATGGGCAACTTACACATCTGTGATGGTATGGGGGTGTGTTAGTGAACATGGCATAGGCAACTTACACATCTGTGATGGCACCATCAATGCTGAAAGGTACATCCAGGTTTTGGAGCAACACATGCTGCCATCCAAGCAACGTCTTTTTCAGGGACGTCCCTGCTTATTTCAGCAAGACAGTGCCAAGCCACATTCTGCACGTGTTACAACAGCGTGGCTTCATAGTAAAAGAGTGCGGGTACTAGACTGGCCTGCCTGCAGTCCAGACCTGTCACCCTTTGAAAATGTGTGGCGCATTATGAAGCTCAAAATACGACAACGGAGACCCCGGACTGTTGAACAACTGAAGTCGTACATCAAGCAAGAATGGGAAAGAATTCCACGTACGAGGTCTGTGCAAAAAGTAACGGACCTTTTTATTTTTTTCAAAAACTATATGGATTTAAATCACATGTGATTACGTCAGCCAAGCGTGAACCTTCGTGCGCATGCATGAGTTTTTCCATGCCTGTCGGTTGCGTCATTCGCCTGTGGGCAGGCTTTGAGTGTGCACTGGTCCACCCCTCCCGTCGGATTTCTTTTGTCTGAGAACTTGCTGAGCGACTGCCGCTTTGCTCCATGAAATTTTTTTCAGAAACTGTTAGAGACAGGCAGTTGGAAACCATTCGAAAAATTCAGATGGATATTGGTGAAGATTCTGTCGGCGTCACATGGATTATGGACTGTTACCTCCTTTTTAAAGACGGCCCACAGCGGCACAGGGCGCGCAGCGCACCAAGCAGCCATTCGACAGGCTGGATCGACCAGATCATTTCTAAACTGAACGCTGTGTTGATCCGGGACATCGTGTGACTACCACAGGAATGGCAACAGAGCTGGACATCAGCACTTTTGTGGCACATTCCACTGTTACAGGAGATTTTGTAATGAAAGACGTGCGGAGGATTTCGCGCATCGGCACGAAGCAGCTCAGGACGTGCAGTAAAAAAAAAAAAAAAAAAAAACACCTCTGTGTTGGAAACCATTCAGAAGATTCAGACGGCTTTCGATGGCTTTCAGTCGAGTGAGTATCCGAGAAATTGTGTAACAGCTGGACATGCCCCAACATGTCCTGTGAGACTTCCAAGACAGAGGTGTTTTTTTGTTGCGCGTCCTGAGCTGCTTTGTGCCGACGCGCGAAATCCTCCGTGCACGAAGGTTCAAGCTTGGCTGATGTAATCACATGTGATTCAAATCCATATAGTTTTTGAAAAAAATAAAAAGGTACGATACTTTTTGGACAGACCTCGTACAAAGCTTCAACAATTAGTGTCCTCAGTTCCCAAACGCTTATTGAGTGTTGTTAGAAGGATGTAACACAGTGGTAAACATACCACTGTCTCAGCTTTTTAGAAACATGTTGCAGGCATCCATTTCAAAATGAGCAAATATTTGCACAAAAACAATAAAGTTTATCAGTTTGAACATTAAATATCTTGTCTTTGTGGTGTATTCAATTGAATATAGGTTGAAGAGGATTTGAAAATCATTGTGTTCTGTTTTTATTTACATTTTACACAACGTCCTGTCAGGAAAGATGACTTTAAGCTTGCTTTCAGCTTGTTTTCATCTTGGAATATAATAAGTGCCATGGGATTAATATACATGCTGTTGGATTAAACTGGACAGTGTTTGGTACTTTCCCGGAGTAAGTGAGGTCATACCGGACTTTTCCATTACAAATGGGGAGGCCCACGGAATGAACTCAGTGGTGAAGATGATGGAATATGTCTAAGAATGATTCTAAAATGACAAGTATGATCAAATGAAGTATTAATGTGTAAAAAATTAAGAGTTGATTAGAAAAAGTATGTTACAAATTAGTGAAATGAATGATTGTATAAGTTGTTTTTCATAAAGAGTGCAGAGTCAGAAGAAAAGAGGAAGTGAAGAAGTTGTTTTTCATAAAGAGTGCAGTCAGAGAGAAAGAGGAAGTGAAGTGATGTCGCAAGCAGGGCAAGAAAAGCTGATGATAAACAACTGATCAAATGATTAAGATGTGGTGAAATATGAAATGAATAATAAGGAATGAAAATGTTTGTATATGATCATATGAATTGTTTTTATGTGAAAGAGAGTTGTAATGAAATGATTGAATATGATTGATGTGATTCTAAAGAAATGATTTAGAAAAATGAATTCTCAGAAAAGCTGAAGTGTTAACAGAAAAGAGGAACTTGAGAAATAAGTTACTGGCAAAGGGCCGCAGATGGCTTCCAGTAAGGGAAGGAGAAGGGAGGAGGTTTTGAGTCACCAGCGTCCCCATGGTAACCAAGATGATCTGAAGACAAGAGTCCAGCACATATATAAACTGTGAAACACCAGGAAACGGGGTTATTCTTCCAGGGAGTGGTGCTGTTGTCACTTCTCCCCTGCTACGAGGAGATCACAAGACTTGACCATCTTGTGAGCAGCAACTGGAATCATGGAGTGAGAGGATTGGAGCCATAAGAGATCATTTGAGAGAGTTTTCAACTCCCACTCAGGCCGTCCAGTCATGGAGTAGCAGAGCATTGGAGAATAATCACTGGCCTTAAGTCTGAGTGGGGAAGGTTCAACGTTTTCTCTCTCAAGGAATATCACAGCATACCAGAATGGATTAGATTAACTTTTGGTTGATTGAAGAAGGAATAAACTCTTATGTGGATTAATTTCCTGAAGGATTACAACATCACACAAGGATCGTGGTCAGCTAACGACTAATAGCTGATGAAGAGGAAATCAAGTTCATCGAGCTGGGGACTTTAACCTCAAAAACCTCCTTCCCTCACTCCTAGAAAAATTGTTAAGAAGTCAATCCAGTCCAGTCAAAGTAAGATCAGACAGTATTATTGAATCAAAAACAAAAATCTCTGCCAATCATTATTCTAATTATACTTGAATTACTGTTGTGAAATTATCATCATATAACCGATTTTGATTATGTTGTCAGCACTTGCAAAACCTGCAATAAATTTCCAAGCATGCAGTTAAAGTGTTAAGGCTCGGACATTGGATTTATTGATGCTTCTTAAGGTGTAAAAGTTAAAGTTTATTGGGTGTACAACATCAAAAAGTGCTCTGAAAGGTTAGTCTGGTTTTTAATGAAAATAACACATCCTGGGGACTCGCTGTACAAGTCACTAAATTCAAAATCTAGCAACATTCCAAGAGCCCTGATCCATAAGAGGAGAGCTGCCGTTAACAGGCGTGGCCGGTTTGTATCCTGGTTCCAGAGGAGGCTATTCGACCGGGGTGCGAGATCAGCGTCAGCGGGGTGGACGTCCGGATGGAGGCAGTGAGCGGCTAGACGAACCTCCTCGCCACTAGCTTGAACAGCCTTTGTGTAGCCCTGTCGGGTAATACCCGTGGAGACACGAAGGTCGGACCCCAGAGACGGAGAGCTGGTTTAGTACACAAACACAGACATCGGAGGCTGAGCATGTGCTGTGTATCTAAAAAAATATTGGGATCTGATAGTCCCAACTTCACTGGGATTGGAGTTGTATGCACTGACCTGTGAACCGGAAGTGTTAGGAGCTCTCCGTGCATGTGCACTGAGTAACTTGAAACTGGCTTCTTGCAAACACGTGTGTGTTAATTGTTCATCAGTGTGTCTCTGATGTGCACATCACTCTGATGACTTCATGTTTTCACACTATTAATGGTTCCCAACGTCACCTTCACATGTCGGATATGGAACAGTAGCTGTAGAAACGTACGTACGCCAGCCAGGATGTTTGCGTGACGCACCGCACATTTCCACGCTCAAGTCACTTTTGATACATTCACACGTGGACGTGGAGACAGACGTAAGCCAGGTTTTTGTGTGTACACACAAACGCTCCAACCCCAGAGTTTGATGTTGTTAAACCATTGACACTGCCAACTTCAGCCTCACTCCTTCCTCCAGGGGGCGCTGTCCGAGTACACAGTCAGCTGTAAACAAACAAACCAAGACACTGTCTGACCTGCAGGCAGGAGAAAATGTCAGGGAGCAAAAAGGAGGGACGTGGCAGCCAGCAGGCTTCTGACACAAACAGGACCAACCGCGAGCTTTTGTGGTTCATCCACCTGACAGGAGACTGTAGAGAAGGAACAGAAAGGACCTGCGGAAAACTGATGAGAAAACCTTTCATGTCACAGATGCACAGGACCTCATTTGTGTCACAGGGATGAAACCCTGTGACACAAATGAGGGACAGAAAAAACACAGGTTCAACTGAACAAACTGACATTACAGACGGAAGAGACAACAAATGAACAACCTGAAACACTCTCATGTCCAACTGCATCCAGGAGACAAGTGAGATGAGCTTTTTAGATAGGTACAGAGAGTAGATTCAGTAAATGCACAAGTTAGTGAATGTGTATTGTTATATGCTTGTTGTGGTTTGAGAGATGTTGAAGTTCTTGGTTTTCTAAATGACAACAGTAGTTGCAACATTTTCAGTGTGCAAAATATTTGTGTACATTTTATGTTGGTAAAGTGTTTAAATGTTTCCACAGGTTAAGTCGACAAAGTCAACAAACAGACTGTCATGCATGTAAAAAAACAAAAAACAAATCATAAAAAGGGGATGTAATGTAGAAGTACCTGAAGGTGTGACACGTTGTGGAAACACAAGAAGACAAAAAGACCTCAGTGTTATTGCTGTGAGTTATGTAGACGAATAATAAAGTTATGTTTAAATAACGTCCATGGTCAAAGGTCATCAATATAACAACTAGAACAGAACAGTTTAACGTTCGAGGGATTACTTTCTTTTTCTACACCACCAGCTTGGAGGCATATTTAAAGGGAACAGGGTTATTCAGCAGAATATGGTACAATGTCATTTCCTCCACTATTTTTTCTCACCCTCCTTCACATTCCGTCATAAATAAAACATACAGTACGTCAGACTCCATTCGTGCTCCCTCCCGCCACTCAGTTGGTGGCGGTAAGGCACCATGTCGGTTTGCAAACCACCAAACAATGTGGTAGAAGAAGAAAAAGAATCCAACGAAGAAGAAGAACTGTTTCCTGTTGTGTTCCGAGGCTAAAGCTAGTTAGCTTGAGACGCTGGAAACTCTTGTGTGAACAGATCAAACTTCACTCTGTGATCCTCGAATATGTTTTTTGAAGAGCTCCAGAAGCACAAAGGTCGACAGTAAACCGGAAGAAGAAGAAAAGGCGAAGTTAGCGCTAAAAGGTAGAAGAGCTGAGAAGGTTGTTGAAACAGCAGCTAACTGCTGCTAATGAAGCCGAGATATTTGAGTTGGTAGAAACAAACAGATCGAAGAGCAGCAAGAAGAAACGAGTGGATTTAAAGAAGAGAAGAAACTAGTTTTCAAGCCTGAAGTTCGCTGATCCACAGCAGGTTTGTCCACTAAACTTTATTTCAGACCAACTCCACCACATCCAAATGATAGCTGCTAGTTTGTGTTGGAGTTCTGATTATAGACTGAACACCATTTTATACACAAAAATAGAACTATGGACACAGTTCATAAAATCTGAAGCTTATAAATCAACATCATGACTCCAAACTGCTGAACTCTGAGCACACTAACTTCCATGCTGTATGGCGTCAGATCAGTGACAAAACCCCACTCGTGTAAATAAATGCGTTCACACATAGATATTACCTGCGCACGTGCAAATTATCTCTGCGCACAGCGCTCGCTCGCTCGAACTTGATTCCTGCTCGCTTGCTTGAAGTTTATTTGGGGTTTTCATGTATCCCATAATCCCTTGCGTGCCAGAGAGTCGCTGCAGTCAAAACAACATAGAGAATCCACATGATAATTGTAAATGAATATTATACTACAAAAATGTAATTTTTATGCTTTTCATCACGTTAATAAGAGACTACAATACATGATACCCTGAAAACTTGCTAAAACGATTATAACAAATAATCCGTGTCTGCTACGTTTTATGTGCGTGGAATTTAATAAACGCAAATCGAACTTCAGACATATTATATATATTACTCTGGAACAAAGAGGACAAACAGTGTTGTAAAGAACAATAATCAAGATGTAAAGAGCAAACTTCACTTTCCCCCAGAACGACATGATCAGGAAGCGATTGTAGCTCACAGCAGCTCCCATTGAAAATAACGGAGAGACAGACTGTGATTCTCACATGTTTACATAAAATAAACACAATAACAACGTCTATAAACCCAGAGAATATATTCATGAGAGTTTTAGGCACAATATAAAAATAGTTTTATGTTGCAATGTTAATGGTGTTGTCCGTGTGCAGCATGATCAGAGTGTCTCAATGCAGTTCTCAATGTTACTGAGTTACTGAGACTCCAAAAAGCCGCACAGATTTCGGTCGGAATTAATAACCAGAGCGAATCATGTTTTAAATCAAATGACATGCCTTTCCAAATGTTATAATACAAACAATACACTGACCAAAACTGGTTCCCCCAAAATGAGACCTCCTCCATTTTTTATGAATTACATCCTGATGTGCAGCACAGCAGACTGAAGAGCTCAGCTCAGAGGCTATGGAGTGACATTTCTGTCATTAATATCTGAAAGGAAATGTTTTTGACAAAAACTACAGATTTTGATTATTTCTATTTCTGTCCAGAGATCAAGGATCCATCAATCAATCAACTTTCAATCAACTTTTTTCTTATATAGCGCCAAATCACAACAAACAGTTGCCCCAAGGCGCTCCATATTGTAAGGCAAGGCCATACAATAATTATGAAAAACCCCAACGGTCAAAACGACCCCCTATGAGCAAGCACTTGGCAACAGTGGGAAGGAAAAACTCCCTTTTAACAGGAAGAAACCTCCAGCAGAACCAGGCTCAGGGAGGGGCAGTCTTCTGCTGAGACTGGTTGGGGCTGAGGGAAAAAAACAGGAAAAAGACATGCCGTGAAGGGGGGCAGAGATCGATCACTAATGATTAAATGCAGAGTGATGCATACGGAGCAAAAAGAGAAAGAAACAGTGCATCATGGGAACCCCCCCACAATCTACGTCTAAAGCAGCATAACCAAGGGATGGTCCAGGGTCACCCGATCCAGCCCTAACTATAAGCCTTAGCGAAAAGGAAAGTTTTAAGCCTAATCTTAAAAGTAGAGAGGGTATCTGTCTCCCTGATCTGAATTGGGAGCTGGTTCCACAGGAGAGGAGCCTGAAAGCTGAAGGTTCTGCCTCCCATTCTACTCTTACAAACCCTATGAACTACAAGTAAGCCCGCAGTCTGAGAGCGAAGCGCTCTAATGGGGTAATATGGTACTACGAGGTCCCTAAGATAAGATGGGACCTGATTATTCAAAACCTTATAAGTAAGAAGAAGAATTAACTTCAATCAACTCATCCATCATGTACATCAAGGATCCAGTGACCATGTACAGATTTGATTGCTTTTTATTTATGTCCAGAGTTTAAGGATCCAGTGACCAATTTCATATTTATTTACTTTAAGACTCAAGAAAATGTTGTTGACATAGAAAACCTGTGAAGCCTATTTTTAGTACACAGAAAATTCACAAGAGGTATTGATAAGGAAATCATTAAAGAATCAAATTGATAAGCGGAATCAATATTGGCATTGATATCAATAAAATCTTATCAATACCCATCCCTAACCATATCGCATTGTGAGGAACTGAATTGCCATCAAATACATATCAAATTGCATCAAATCAGGAACAGGGATGACTTGTCAGTTATCGTCACTATATGTATTGTATCGCTGGTAGTGTATCGAGGCGTGTATCAAATCATTGTCAGTGATGAGATTCACATGCCTAGTTCATGAGTGTCAGAAGGAGGAGTTATAGAGTCTAATGGATCATTTTGAGGCTACATGACATCATCAGTTGTCTTTGTCGTTGCTCGCTGTGAGCAGTAGATGTGATTGGCTGCTGCAGGATTTTTCTGTGTGTTTCGGCTGTTTTTCTGCTCCTGAATGTTCCTGTGCTGTTCAATGTCCTGTCCTGTATGTCCATCTGTCTCTGTCAGATCTATATCGGGGGAGTTTGCCCTGATGTTTGGCACAAGATCAGAGCTTCAGAGTGTTTGTCCTCGTCTCTGACACTGGGACCAAATCATTGTGAAATTACTAAATTCTTTGAGAGTATTTTTACTAAAACATGACAAATTAATTTAATCAGATTTTTCAGTATGACATGATTTCTTAAGACTTCAGTCAAATGATGTATCACAGTAAAAAACAAAATTGGTCAACATGGAGTGACAAAACATTGATTTTTTTTTTTTGTTTTTTTTGTTTTCCTGTTTTTTTTTTTTTGGCCATATATGTCCCAGCCCAAACCATGCATTTGAGTTATTTTTCAGCAAACCTGGAAAATTAAATTCACTTAACAAGGCTACAAGTTTGACCATTGAGTCAACTTAACATATAAAAATGTATGTAAATTAAAACTAAAAACACAAAGTTATTTGATAAAATTAAAGTTTTATATTTGTTACCACAATAGTTGGCAAATGTCCCACTGAACATGAAATTGTCTCATTACTTTGCCACAAAATGGGGACAATGTCTCATTGTCTTTTTTTCTCATCCTGATCACTGACTGTGTAAAGTTCAGAACACTTCATTTTATTACAACACCATCTTAGTTTTATTAGAACAAACATCTTATAGACATTAATTTCACCTCTCTCTCTCTTTAAACAGCTGGTTGCAGCAGGTATGTAAAGAAAATGTTCACATCAGGTGATCTCTGGGATCAGGATTGGTGTCTCCTGCTTTAGGACATCTGTCCCAGCACAGGGACATTTCTGTGTTGTCTCTCACTTGCGATTGGTCAGTCTGGGCAGCAGAGCAGCAGCAGATGATTAAATCGGTCTGTTTTTAGTCTTTCCTCCACTTGGTCATTGACTCTCTTTCTTTTGTGTGTTTTAAAGTCTTTCTACAAACATGTCTGATGTCCAGCAGCTGAGGGACATGTTGAAACTACAGCTAACACCTGCTGATGAAGGAATGATCACAGACCAGGAAGAAGAAAAGTGTCATTTAAAAGAAGAGAACAAAAGAGGTAAAGGACTAGATGCTGTTTTTAATCCTCCAAATCTCTTCTACAGAACAGGTTTCAGGGTTCTCTCCAGAAATTTTTAGTATAGCAGTGCTGTTGGGGAACTAACCACGCACACCGCTTCCACTCGGCGTCCTATCCGACCTTGTGTCCTGAAGCCCAAAGACAAAAATGGAAATCTTTTAGTTCTGTTTCTGGTCTGATTCTCTGCTGAATTGTTGATTAGTTAAATTAATCTAAAATGTTTGTGTTTTGTTGACACACTGTATGTAACAAATGTGCAATAAACATATTTGAAAGAAAAAAATAATGTACAGAAAACAATTTAAAATGTGGGAGACTTTTTTACACTTTCCGCTGCATAATCTTCAATTTGAAAAGTTTGAATTCCAAAGTCACAATGGGCCTCATGTATCAATGTTGCGCACTTGTGGTGTAAATTTACGGCGTAAACTTGAAATACACCAAAGTCGCCGTGACATGTATCAAGCAGTGCGCACCTGCCCATTTCTGCCGTACGCCTGACGTGATCTTGATAAATGCGGCGGGTGGAAATGATTGTAATTATAATAAATACGCCCATAAATATTCAGACTCAGCTTCAGACACACCCTCATTTTACGACATGGAAGCCGGAAAGACGGCAATGAAAAAGAACTCCACCAGTCACGACGCGTGCCAATAGAGCGTCAAAAGCGGCCGTCGTATCAGTTGTTTTGTAGTATATAATCAATAAAGTGTTACAGTGGTCCCTCATTAATCGCTGGAGTTATGTTCTAAAAAGTAGCCCATAATACGTGAAACCGCGACGTAGTCAGCGTTATTTTTTACAATTATTATAGACGTTTCAAAGCTGTAAAACCCCTCACTACACAGTTTATACACTTTTCTCAATCAGGCATGAACATTTTCTCACTTTTCTCTCGTGTGTAAACACTCTCAAAGTTCAAACCTTAGTAGGAAAATAAGACCAAACTGTTTTCAGGCCCAAACATTTGTTTGAGAAATAAAAATAGAACGTTTTCCTATAAATAATTATGATGGCATTTAGAACTAACAAATTAATTTTAACGATCCACGAACGAGGTCGGACACATAAGAAATTATTAATAGTGACTGACCAGTATGTCACAGATCGGGCCTCTGCGTCCTGACGCCGCGCCTTTTTCCACTCACATCTCGCTGCAGCAGGTGTCTGTGTTCGTGTGACAAACACAGTTATGAGTAGTTGTTGGCGCTCTTTTCTCTTCTGGGCAACAAGATTCTTATAAACAGATACGCAGAACACAGAACACTGTAAAAAAAAAAAGGCATGCAAAATTTGACTAAATACTCCGCGAGACTCCGAGGCCACGACAGGTGAACGGCGTTATAGCGAGGGACCACTGTATTCTCTTTTCACATGTCAATAATTCTTGACATGTGGATATTTGCTCGCTCAGTTAATAAGACACGCCTAATCTGTCAGATTTCTTTATTTTTTAAATGTATTTCTGTATTTATTTTATTGTGACAACCGAATGGAGACGAGAAAACCTGGTTGCAGCACGGGAGAAGGGAATGACATTACAGTTGTAATTATCAATTTCATTGTCTAAAACGATCACACCACATGAAGTTAAGCTCAGCGCTGCTCTGGCTCCAGGCTCTGGAGAAAAAGGCGAGCAGCGCGTTCTTTGCAGTCAGCGCTGTGGCCACGGATCGTGCTCGAGACCAGCAATCCCGCAAAGGCGTGATTTGTATTGATTATTATGTAGTATAATCAGGAAAGTGTTATTTATGTAACATATGCATTGATTTGTATAATGGCACTGTTTATCATGTTGATCATCTTCATTTTTATGTGGATTCCAGCGCTGGTTCATTTTGGTGTATAATTTACGCCACCTCTTGACCTGGTGTATATTTTCAGCGCAGCGTACGCCAACGACCACATTGATAAATGCCAAGTAGTGCAGCCGTTTTGGCGTACACCCCATATACGCTCAAATATCGCCGTACGCAACGTTGATACATGAGGCCCATTATCACCAGGCTGGTGGCATTCACTTCAGAGAGTGAAACTCTCACATTGTCCTTGTGATTCAGATTTTGACACCTTTCTATATTGTAAAAAAATAAAAATAGAAAAACAAAAGGTCCAGCTTTCCTCCCCGAGTTGCATTTCTGGAAAATGTCTTACTACTCTGCATTTGTCTGCATTTCTCAGAGTGTGATGCACATTTTCGGAAAAGCAGAAACATCCTGATGGCTGACAGAATACACAAATACTGCTTCGTCCGATAATGAAGCTTCTGAGCTTTCATTCGAAAGAGATTTGGCTTTACAGAGGCTTAACAGCGAGACAGGAGGCGACACACTTCACCCCAAAACTCTTAATTTTTTTCAGTCTGTCATGTTTTGGATTCTAACGTGTGGTGACAGTGCTGTTTGTGTCGCTGGTCAGTGGTCAGTGTCTCTCTGTGAGCGTGCACGCGAGAGGTGTCTCCATGACGTGGTTTCTTTACAGGCTGGACACGCAGATGGATTTTTTTTTTTTTAACATTGGTAAAAAGTCAGAATATGTTATTTTCAGGAGATAATGGACTTTCTATCTAACCGTGAGAGAACTTTGTGAGGAGCTTCGCAACACCAGTTGGCAATCGCTCGCGATCCGTGCATGGGAACTCCTGGTAGGCTTTATTTTTATTTTATTTTGAGTGTCTGTCTTGACATGAGACTGTTCTGTAACGGAGCAGCGCGCACTGCACTTGCACAATGTGCATGCACACTAAGTTTTTTACACAGTAGAAAGTGGCTCCTTTTACCGTGACTGGATCAAAATTAAGAGTTATCACTTAAAAAACAAGTCCTCATAACACCACATCACACTTATATAAACTTTGCAATTAATTTGTGGTTCCATATTTAACGTTAGCAGCGTTCAAGTGCATGGTTTCCTCTAAGAAACGCTGTAAGAAACACTTGGAAATGTTGTGATTTCAGTGTGTCATGTCCTTTAAAACAGAATTCAACTTCCGTTGTGCCGGTTTCTTCATAAAAGCCTCCCTGTTCACTGTCACAGAAGCTGCAATATCGTTCGTAGCCTTTGATCGAATCAATCTCACAGCAGACAGCGCTGATTAAGTCGGCTGTGCACCTGCCTCCGTGTGCTCGGCCCGGCATGTCTCCTCCTCAGACGGCCCTCGCTGCGCCCCACACGGTCTGCGGTCCCCGCCAAGACAACACAAAAAATGCAGAAATCTGACTTAATGTAACGCTTGCATTTTGTCATGGTTTGTGTCATCTGGATGTAAACAGGATCAAATAAAGAGCTGAAGTTGTTTATGTGAAATTTCCCGCAAAAGCGGGTTTGAGTCCCACCAAGTCTACTGCTAAAACATCACAAGATGACACCATACAATAGTGGCACTAGATGGCAGTATGATGGCGGGGTGGCGTTGTTCCATTGTCTGGGGAGAACCCTGGGTTTGTTCACTCAGCTTTGTTTGTGTCACTGATACTTTAGAACATGTTGTTGTAACAGTGTAACATGTGGGATTCCTGCAGTGACTCTGTGAATACTTACACAACAGGATGAGGAGGATTTTGATGAAAGATACATGGGAAATTTCTCTCTGAATAATTTATTACTGAAGGAGAGTGATGTCACCACCCTCAATGTTTGACTCCTTTTGTCCAAGATCAGCAGGGACTTTGAAATTAGAAATGAACAAAGGTAACTGAAAGGATTCTGGTGGCTAGGGATGGGTTACGATACCGATGTAATTCACGTATCAGAAAATACCGATCCAACCCGCGACATTTTCCAATACTGGAGAAGAGCCACTGTGAATCCTCTCAACTGCTGTTGTTTGGTGTCTGCTTGTTTACTGCTGAGTGGGACGAGGGGGGAGGATTTCTGAAGCCCGGCTGTTTGAGAGAGCTGTCTTCTGCAAATTTCTGCTTGGCTCTCATCTTGTGTGTGTGTGTGTGTGTGTGTGTGTGTGTGTGTGTGTGTGTGTGTGTGTGTGTGTGTGTGTGTGTGTGTGTGTGTGTGTGTGTGTGTGTGTACAGTGGCCCCTCGTTTATTGCAGGAGTTACGTTCTAAAAATAGCCTGCAATAGGTGAAATCCGCGAAGTAGTCAGCTTTATTTTTTACAATTATTATAGATGTTTTAAGGCTGTAAAACCCCTCACTACACACATTTTCTCACTTTTCTCTCCTGTGTAAACACTAAGTTCAAACCTTAGTAGAAAAATAAGTCCAGTATTATAGAATGAAACCAAAGATCAAAACCTGTTTTCAGGCCCAAACATTTGTTTGAGAAATAAAAATAGAAGGTTTTCCTATAAATAATTATGATGGCTTTTAGAACTAACAAATTTAATTTTAACGATCAACCTACGAGGTTGGACACATAAGAAATTCTTAATAGTGACTGACCAGTATTTCACAGTTCCTCTGACCGTGCCTCTTCGTCCTGGCCCTGCAGCGTTTTTCCACTGAGTCACACCTTGGGCAGGTGTCTTTTTCCGAGTGAAGAACAGAGTTATGGGTAGTTGTTGGCGCTCTTTTTTCTTCTGGGCGAGAAGATTCTTATAAACAGACACACACAGAACACAATGCGCATGCTCTTTCTTCGCTCACTGCCTCCGGTGTTACCGTTGCGGGACGGATGCGGGATCC